>NW_028168764.1:45000-77500 GCF_964237585.1 Gallinula chloropus
CTCGGGCCGCGACCTGCAACCGGGCAGGTACCTCCCAGGTTCCCGGCCCAACGAAAGCCCCCAGACCCAAATGGAGAGGGGCTGCTTGGGGGCCCCCTGGGGCCCCTTCAGGCCAGCTAGGTCTTTGGGTCCTGGCTCCTTCGCTTTGGGAGCAGTCGCTGGACGTTGGGCACGTTGGCCGGAGAGTGCTTCTCGGGCCGCGACCTGCAACCGGGCAGGTACCTCCCAGGTTCCCGGCCCAAAGAAAGCCCCCAGACCCAAATGGAGAGGGGCTGCTTGGGGGCCCCCTGGGGCCCCTTCAGGCCAGCTAGGTCTTTGGGTCCTGGCTCCTTCGCTTTGGGAGCAGTCGCTGGACGTTCGGCACGTTGGCCGGAGAGTGCTTCTCGGGCCGCGACCTGCAACCGGGCAGGTACCTCCCAGGTTCCCGGCCCAACGAAAGCCCCCAGACCCAAATGGAGAGGGGCTGCTTGGGGGCCCCCTGGGGCCCCTTCAGGCCAGCTAGGTCTTTGGGTCCTGGCTCCTTCGCTTTGGGAGCAGTCGCTGGACGTTTGGCACGTTGGCCGGAGAGTGCTTCTCGGGCCGCGACCTGCAACCGGGCAGGTACCTCCCAGGTTCCCGGCCCAACGAAAGCCCCCAGACCCAAATGGAGAGGGGCTGCTTGGGGGCCCCCTGGGGCCCCTTCAGGCCAGCTAGGTCTTTGGGTCCTGGCTCCTTCGCTTTGGGAGCAGTCGCTGGACGTTCGGCACGTTGGCCGGAGAGTGCTTCTCGGGCCGCGACCTGCAACCGGGCAGGTACCTCCCAGGTTCCCGGCCCAACGAAAGCCCCCAGACCCAAATGGAGAGGGGCTGCTTGGGGGCCCCCTGGGGCCCCTTCAGGCCAGCTAGGTCTTTGGGTCCTGGCTCCTTCGCTTTGGGAGCAGTCGCTGGACGTTTGGCACGTTGGCCGGAGAGTGCTTCTCGTGCCGCGACCTGCAACCGGGCAGGTACCTCCCAGGTTCCCGGCCCAACGAAAGCCCCCAGACCCAAATGGAGAGGGGCTGCTTGGGGGCCCCCTGGGGCCCCTTCAGGCCAGCTAGGTCTTTGGGTCCTGGCTCCTTCGCTTTGGGAGCAGTTGCTGGACGTTTGGCACGTTGGCCGGAGAGTGCTTCTCGGGCCGCGACCTGCAACCGGGCAGGTAGCTCCCAGGTTCCCGGCCCAACGAAAGCCCCCAGACCCAAATGGAGAGGGGCTGCTTGGGGGCCCCCTGGGGCCCCTTCAGGCCAGCTAGGTCTTTGGGTCCTGGCTCCTTCGCTTTGGGAGCAGTCGCTGGACGTTGGGCACGTTGGCCGGAGAGTGCTTCTCGGGCCGCGACCTGCAACCGGGCAGGTACCTCCCAGGTTCCCGGCCCAACGAAAGCCCCCAGACCCAAATGGAGAGGGGCTGCTTGGGGGCCCCCTGGGGCCCCTTCAGGCCAGCTAGGTCTTTGGGTCCTGGCTCCTTCGCTTTGGGAGCAGTCGCTGGACGTTGGGCACGTTGGCCGGAGAGTGCTTCTCGGGCCGCGACCTGCAACCGGGCAGGTACCTCCCAGGTTCCCGGCCCAAAGAAAGCCCCCAGACCCAAATGGAGAGGGGCTGCTTGGGGGCCCCCTGGGGCCCCTTCAGGCCAGCTAGGTCTTTGGGTCCTGGCTCCTTCGCTTTGGGAGCAGTCGCTGGACGTTCGGCACGTTGGCCGGAGAGTGCTTCTCGGGCCGCGACCTGCAACCGGGCAGGTACCTCCCAGGTTCCCGGCCCAACGAAAGCCCCCAGACCCAAATGGAGAGGGGCTGCTTGGGGGCCCCCTGGGGCCCCTTCAGGCCAGCTAGGTCTTTGGGTCCTGGCTCCTTCGCTTTGGGAGCAGTCGCTGGACGTTTGGCACGTTGGCCGGAGAGTGCTTCTCGGGCCGCGACCTGCAACCGGGCAGGTACCTCCCAGGTTCCCGGCCCAACGAAAGCCCCCAGACCCAAATGGAGAGGGGCTGCTTGGGGGCCCCCTGGGGCCCCTTCAGGCCAGCTAGGTCTTTGGGTCCTGGCTCCTTCGCTTTGGGAGCAGTCGCTGGACGTTCGGAACGTTGGCCGGAGAGTGCTTCTCGGGCCGCGACCTGCAACCGGGCAGGTACCTCCCAGGTTCCCGGCCCAACGAAAGCCCCCAGACCCAAATGGAGAGGGGCTGCTTGGGGGCCCCCTGGGGCCCCTTCAGGCCAGCTAGGTCTTTGGGTCCTGGCTCCTTCGCTTTGGGAGCAGTCGCTGGACGTTGGGCACGTTGGCCGGAGAGTGCTTCTCGGGCCGCGACCTGCAACCGGGCAGGTACCTCCCAGGTTCCCGGCCCAACGAAAGCCCCCAGACCCAAATGGAGAGGGGCTGCTTGGGGGCCCCCTGGGGCCCCTTCAGGCCAGCTAGGTCTTTGGGTCCTGGCTCCTTCGCTTTGGGAGCAGTCGCTGGACGTTCGGCACGTTGGCCGCAGAGTGCTTCTCGGGCCGCGACCTGCAACCGGGCAGGTACCTCCCAGGTTCCCGGCCCAACGAAAGCCCCCAGACCCAAATGGAGAGGGGCTGCTTGGGGGCCCCCTGGGGCCCCTTCAGGCCAGCTAGGTCTTTGGGTCCTGGCTCCTTCGCTTTGGGAGCAGTCGCTGGACGTTTGGCACGTTGGCCGGAGAGTGCTTCTCGGGCCGCGACCTGCAACCGGGCAGGTACCTCCCAGGTTCCCGGCCCAACGAAAGCCCCCAGACCCAAATGGAGAGGGGCTGCTTGGGGGCCCCCTGGGGCCCCTTCAGGCCAGCTAGGTCTTTGGGTCCTGGCTCCTTCGCTTTGGGAGCAGTCGCTGGACGTTCGGCACGTTGGCCGGAGAGTGCTTCTCGGGCCGCGACCTGCAACCGGGCAGGTACCTCCCAGGTTCCCGGCCCAACGAAAGCCCCCAGACCCAAATGGAGAGGGGCTGCTTGGGGGCCCCCTGGGGCCCCTTCAGGCCAGCTAGGTCTTTGGGTCCTGGCTCCTTCGCTTTGGGAGCAGTCGCTGGACGTTTGGCACGTTGGCCGGAGAGTGCTTCTCGGGCCGCGACCTGCAACCGGGCAGGTACCTCCCAGGTTCCCGGCCCAACGAAAGCCCCCAGACCCAAATGGAGAGGGGCTGCTTGGGGGCCCCCTGGGGCCCCTTCAGGCCAGCTAGGTCTTTGGGTCCTGGCTGCTTCGCTTTGGGAGCAGTCGCTGGACGTTTGGCACGTTGGCCGGAGAGTGCTTCTCGGGCCGCGACCTGCAACCGGGCAGGTACCTCCCAGGTTCCCGGCCCAACGAAAGCCCCCAGACCCAAATGGAGAGGGGCTGCTTGGGGGCCCCCTGGGGCCCCTTCAGGCCAGCTAGGTCTTTGGGTCCTGGCTCCTTCGCTTTGGGAGCAGTCGCTGGACGTTTGGCACATTGGCCGGAGAGTGCTTCTCGGGCCGCGACCTGCAACCGGGCAGGTACCTCCCAGGTTCCCGGCCCAACGAAAGCCCCCAGACCCAAATGGAGAGGGGCTGCTTGGGGGCCCCCTGGGGCCCCTTCAGGCCAGCTAGGTCTTTGGGTCCTGGCTCCTTCGCTTTGGGAGCAGTCGCTGGACGTTGGGCACGTTGGCCGGAGAGTGCTTCTCGGGCCGCGACCTGCAACCGGGCAGGTACCTCCCAGGTTCCCGGCCCAACGAAAGCCCCCAGACCCAAATGGAGAGGGGCTGCTTGGGGGCCCCCTGGGGCCCCTTCAGGCCAGCTAGGTCTTTGGGTCCTGGCTCCTTCGCTTTGGGAGCAGTCGCTGGACGTTCGGCACGTTGGCCGGAGAGTGCTTCTCGGGCCGCGACCTGCAACCGGGCAGGTACCTCCCAGGTTCCCGGCCCAACGAAAGCCCCCAGACCCAAATGGAGAGGGGCTGCTTGGGGGCCCCCTGGGGCCCCTTCAGGCCAGCTAGGTCTTTGGGTCCTGGCTCCTTCGCTTTGGGAGCAGTCGCTGGACGTTTGGCACGTTGGCCGGAGAGTGCTTCTCGGGCCGCGACCTGCAACCAGGCAGGTACCTCCCAGGTTCCCGGCCCAAAGAAAGCCCCCAGACCCAAATGGAGAGGGGCTGCTTGGGGGCCCCCTGGGGCCCCTTCAGGCCAGCTAGGTCTTTGGGTCCTGGCTCCTTCGCTTTGGGAGCAGTCGCTGGACGTTCGGCACGTTGGCCGGAGAGTGCTTCTCGGGCCGCGACCTGCAACCGGGCAGGTACCTCCCAGGTTCCCGGCCCAACGAAAGCCCCCAGACCCAAATGGAGAGGGGCTGCTTGGGGGCCCCCTGGGGCCCCTTCAGGCCAGCTAGGTCTTTGGGTCCTGGCTCCTTCGCTTTGGGAGCAGTCGCTGGACGTTTGGCACGTTGGCCGGAGAGTGCTTCTCGGGCCGCGACCTGCAACCGGGCAGGTACCTCCCAGGTTCCCGGCCCAACGAAAGCCCCCAGACCCAAATGGAGAGGGGCTGCTTGGGGGCCCCCTGGGGCCCCTTCAGGCCAGCTAGGTCTTTGGGTCCTGGCTGCTTCGCTTTGGGAGCAGTCGCTGGACGTTTGGCACGTTGGCCGGAGAGTGCTTCTCGGGCCGCGACCTGCAACCGGGCAGGTACCTCCCAGGTTCCCGGCCCAACGAAAGCCCCCAGACCCAAATGGAGAGGGGCTGCTTGGGGGCCCCCTGGGGCCCCTTCAGGCCAGCTAGGTCTTTGGGTCCTGGCTCCTTCGCTTTGGGAGCAGTCGCTGGACGTTTGGCACATTGGCCGGAGAGTGCTTCTCGGGCCGCGACCTGCAACCGGGCAGGTACCTCCCAGGTTCCCGGCCCAACGAAAGCCCCCAGACCCAAATGGAGAGGGGCTGCTTGGGGGCCCCCTGGGGCCCCTTCAGGCCAGCTAGGTCTTTGGGTCCTGGCTCCTTCGCTTTGGGAGCAGTCGCTGGACGTTGGGCACGTTGGCCGGAGAGTGCTTCTCGGGCCGCGACCTGCAACCGGGCAGGTACCTCCCAGGTTCCCGGCCCAACGAAAGCCCCCAGACCCAAATGGAGAGGGGCTGCTTGGGGGCCCCCTGGGGCCCCTTCAGGCCAGCTAGGTCTTTGGGTCCTGGCTCCTTCGCTTTGGGAGCAGTCGCTGGACGTTCGGCACGTTGGCCGGAGAGTGCTTCTCGGGCCGCGACCTGCAACCGGGCAGGTACCTCCCAGGTTCCCGGCCCAACGAAAGCCCCCAGACCCAAATGGAGAGGGGCTGCTTGGGGGCCCCCTGGGGCCCCTTCAGGCCAGCTAGGTCTTTGGGTCCTGGCTCCTTCGCTTTGGGAGCAGTCGCTGGACGTTTGGCACGTTGGCCGGAGAGTGCTTCTCGGGCCGCGACCTGCAACCAGGCAGGTACCTCCCAGGTTCCCGGCCCAACGAAAGCCCCCAGACCCAAATGGAGAGGGGCTGCTTGGGGGCCCCCTGGGGCCCCTTCAGGCCAGCTAGGTCTTTGGGTCCTGGCTCCTTCGCTTTGGGAGCAGTCGCTGGACGTTCGGCACGTTGGCCGGAGAGTGCTTCTCGGGCCGCGACCTGCAACCGGGCAGGTACCTCCCAGGTTCCCGGCCCAACGAAAGCCCCCAGACCCAAATGGAGAGGGGCTGCTTGGGGGCCCCCTGGGGCCCCTTCAGGCCAGCTAGGTCTTTGGGTCCTGGCTCCTTCGCTTTGGGAGCAGTCGCTGGACGTTCGGCACGTTGGCCGGAGAGTGCTTCTCGGGCCGCGACCTGCAACCGGGCAGGTACCTCCCAGGTTCCCGGCCCAACGAAAGCCCCCAGACCCAAAGGGAGAGGGGCTGCTTGGGGGCCCCCTGGGGCCCCTTCAGGCCAGCTAGGTCTTTGGGTCCTGGCTCCTTCGCTTTGGGAGCAGTCGCTGGACGTTCGGCACGTTGGCCGGAGAGTGCTTCTCGGGCCGCGACCTGCAACCGGGCAGGTACCTCCCAGGTTCCCGGCCCAACGAAAGCCCCCAGACCCAAATGGAGAGGGGCTGCTTGGGGGCCCCCTGGGGCCCCTTCAGGCCAGCTAGGTCTTTGGGTCCTGGCTCCTTCGCTTTGGGAGCAGTCGCTGGACGTTCGGCACGTTGGCCGGAGAGTGCTTCTCGGGCCGCGACCTGCAACCGGGCAGGTACCTCCCAGGTTCCCGGCCCAACGAAAGCCCCCAGACCCAAATGGAGAGGGGCTGCTTGGGGGCCCCCTGGGGCCCCTTCAGGCCAGCTAGGTCTTTGGGTCCTGGCTCCTTCGCTTTGGGAGCAGTCGCTGGACGTTTGGCACGTTGGCCGGAGAGTGCTTCTCGGGCCGCGACCTGCAACCGGGCAGGTACCTCCCAGGTTCCCGGCCCAACGAAAGCCCCCAGACCCAAATGGAGAGGGGCTGCTTGGGGGCCCCCTGGGGCCCCTTCAGGCCAGCTAGGTCTTTGGGTCCTGGCTGCTTCGCTTTGGGAGCAGTCGCTGGACGTTTGGCACGTTGGCCGGAGAGTGCTTCTCGGGCCGCGACCTGCAACCGGGCAGGTACCTCCCAGGTTCCCGGCCCAACGAAAGCCCCCAGACCCAAATGGAGAGGGGCTGCTTGGGGGCCCCCTGGGGCCCCTTCAGGCCAGCTAGGTCTTTGGGTCCTGGCTCCTTCGCTTTGGGAGCAGTCGCTGGACGTTCGGCACGTTGGCCGGAGAGTGCTTCTCGGGCCGCGACCTGCAACCGGGCAGGTAGCTCCCAGGTTCCCGGCCCAACGAAAGCCCCCAGACCCAAATGGAGAGGGGCTGCTTGGGGGCCCCCTGGGGCCCCTTCAGGCCAGCTAGGTCTTTGGGTCCTGGCTCCTTCGCTTTGGGAGCAGTCGCTGGACGTTTGGCACGTTGGCCGGAGAGTGCTTCTCGGGCCGCGACCTGCAACCGGGCAGGTACCTCCCAGGTTCCCGGCCCAACGAAAGCCCCCAGACCCAAATGGAGAGGGGCTGCTTGGGGGCCCCCTGGGGCCCCTTCAGGCCAGCTAGGTCTTTGGGTCCTGGCTCCTTCGCTTTGGGAGCAGTCGCTGGACGTTTGGCACGTTGGCCGGAGAGTGCTTCTCGGGCCGCGACCTGCAACCGGGCAGGTACCTCGCAGGTTCCCGGCCCAACGAAAGCCCCCAGACCCAAATGGAGAGGGGCTGCTTGGGGGCCCCCTGGGGCCCCTTCAGGCCAGCTAGGTCTTTGGGTCCTGGCTCCTTCGCTTTGGGAGCAGTCGCTGGACGTTGGGCACGTTGGCCGGAGAGTGCTTCTCGGGCCGCGACCTGCAACCGGGCAGGTACCTCCCAGGTTCCCGGCCCAACGAAAGCCCCCAGACCCAAATGGAGAGGGGCTGCTTGGGGGCCCCCTGGGGCCCCTTCAGGCCAGCTAGGTCTTTGGGTCCTGGCTCCTTCGCTTTGGGAGCAGTCGCTGGACGTTTGGCACGTTGGCCGGAGAGTGCTTCTCGGGCCGCGACCTGCAACCAGGCAGGTACCTCCCAGGTTCCCGGCCCAACGAAAGCCCCCAGACCCAAATGGAGAGGGGCTGCTTGGGGGCCCCCTGGGGCCCCTTCAGGCCAGCTAGGTCTTTGGGTCCTGGCTCCTTCGCTTTGGGAGCAGTCGCTGGACGTTTGGCACGTTGGCCGGAGAGTGCTTCTCGGGCCGCGACCTGCAACCGGGCAGGTACCTCCCAGGTTCCCGGCCCAACGAAAGCCCCCAGACCCAAATGGAGAGGGGCTGCTTGGGGGCCCCCTGGGGCCCCTTCAGGCCAGCTAGGTCTTTGGGTCCTGGCTCCTTCGCTTTGGGAGCAGTCGCTGGACGTTTGGCACGTTGGCCGGAGAGTGCTTCTCGGGCCGCGACCTGCAACCGGGCAGGTACCTCCCAGGTTCCCGGCCCAACGAAAGCCCCCAGACCCAAATGGAGAGGGGCTGCTTGGGGGCCCCCTGGGGCCCCTTCAGGCCAGCTAGGTCTTTGGGTCCTGGCTCCTTCGCTTTGGGAGCAGTCGCTGGACGTTTGGCATGTTGGCCGGAGAGTGCTTCTCGGGCCGCGACCTGCAACCGGGCAGGTAGCTCCCAGGTTCCCGGCCCAACGAAAGCCCCCAGACCCAAATGGAGAGGGGCTGCTTGGGGGCCCCCTGGGGCCCCTTCAGGCCAGCTAGGTCTTTGGGTCCTGGCTCCTTCGCTTTGGGAGCAGTCGCTGGACGTTTGGCACGTTGGCCGGAGAGTGCTTCTCGGGCCGCGACCTGCAACCGGGCAGGTACCTCCCAGGTTCCCGGCCCAACGAAAGCCCCCAGACCCAAATGGAGAGGGGCTGCTTGGGGGCCCCCTGGGGCCCCTTCAGGCCAGCTAGGTCTTTGGGTCCTGGCTCCTTCGCTTTGGGAGCAGTCGCTGGACGTTCGGCACGTTGGCCGGAGAGTGCTTCTCGGGCCGCGACCTGCAACCGGGCAGGTACCTCCCAGGTTCCCGGCCCAACGAAAGCCCCCAGACCCAAATGGAGAGGGGCTGCTTGGGGGCCCCCTGGGGCCCCTTCAGGCCAGCTAGGTCTTTGGGTCCTGGCTCCTTCGCTTTGGGAGCAGTCGCTGGACGTTCGGCACGTTGGCCGGAGAGTGCTTCTCGGGCCGCGACCTGCAACCGGGCAGGTACCTCCCAGGTTCCCGGCCCAACGAAAGCCCCCAGACCCAAATGGAGAGGGGCTGCTTGGGGGCCCCCTGGGGCCCCTTCAGGCCAGCTAGGTCTTTGGGTCCTGGCTCCTTCGCTTTGGGAGCAGTCGCTGGACGTTGGGCACGTTGGCCGGAGAGTGCTTCTCGGGCCGCGACCTGCAACCGGGCAGGTACCTCCCAGGTTCCCGGCCCAACGAAAGCCCCCAGACCCAAATGGAGAGGGGCTGCTTGGGGGCCCCCTGGGGCCCCTTCAGGCCAGCTAGGTCTTTGGGTCCTGGCTCCTTCGCTTTGGGAGCAGTCGCTGGACGTTCGGCACGTTGGCCGCAGAGTGCTTCTCGGGCCGCGACCTGCAACCGGGCAGGTACCTCCCAGGTTCCCGGCCCAACGAAAGCCCCCAGACCCAAATGGAGAGGGGCTGCTTGGGGGCCCCCTGGGGCCCCTTCAGGCCAGCTAGGTCTTTGGGTCCTGGCTCCTTCGCTTTGGGAGCAGTCGCTGGACGTTGGGCACGTTGGCCGGAGAGTGCTTCTCGGGCCGCGACCTGCAACCGGGCAGGTACCTCCCAGGTTCCCGGCCCAACGAAAGCCCCCAGACCCAAATGGAGAGGGGCTGCTTGGGGGCCCCCTGGGGCCCCTTCAGGCCAGCTAGGTCTTTGGGTCCTGGCTCCTTCGCTTTGGGAGCAGTCGCTGGACGTTTGGCACGTTGGCCGGAGAGTGCTTCTCGGGCCGCGACCTGCAACCGGGCAGGTACCTCCCAGGTTCCCGGCCCAACGAAAGCCCCCAGACCCAAATGGAGAGGGGCTGCTTGGGGGCCCCCTGGGGCCCCTTCAGGCCAGCTAGGTCTTTGGGTCCTGGCTCCTTCGCTTTGGGAGCAGTCGCTGGACGTTCGGCACGTTGGCCGGAGAGTGCTTCTCGGGCCGCGACCTGCAACTGGGCAGGTACCTCCCAGGTTCCCGGCCCAACGAAAGCCCCCAGACCCAAATGGAGAGGGGCTGCTTGGGGGCCCCCTGGGGCCCCTTCAGGCCAGCTAGGTCTTTGGGTCCTGGCTCCTTCGCTTTGGGAGCAGTCGCTGGACGTTTGGCACGTTGGCCGGAGAGTGCTTCTCGGGCCGCGACCTGCAACTGGGCAGGTACCTCCCAGGTTCCCGGCCCAACGAAAGCCCCCAGACCCAAATGGAGAGGGGCTGCTTGGGGGCCCCCTGGGGCCCCTTCAGGCCAGCTAGGTCTTTGGGTCCTGGCTCCTTCGCTTTGGGAGCAGTCGCTGGACGTTTGGCATGTTGGCCGGAGAGTGCTTCTCGGGCCGCGACCTGCAACCGGGCAGGTACCTCCCAGGTTCCCGGCCCAACGAAAGCCCCCAGACCCAAATGGAGAGGGCCTGCTTGGGGGCCCCCTGGGGCCCCTTCAGGCCAGCTAGGTCTTTGGGTCCTGGCTCCTTCGCTTTGGGAGCAGTCGCTGGACGTTCGGCACGTTGGCCGGAGAGTGCTTCTCGGGCCGCGACCTGCAACCGGGCAGGTACCTCCCAGGTTCCCGGCCCAACGAAAGCCCCCAGACCCAAATGGAGAGGGGCTGCTTGGGGGCCCCCTGGGGCCCCTTCAGGCCAGCTAGGTCTTTGGGTCCTGGCTCCTTCGCTTTGGGAGCAGTCGCTGGACGTTCGGCACGTTGGCCGGAGAGTGCTTCTCGGGCCGCGACCTGCAACCGGGCAGGTACCTCCCAGGTTCCCGGCCCAACGAAAGCCCCCAGACCCAAATGGAGAGGGGCTGCTTGGGGGCCCCCTGGGGCCCCTTCAGGCCAGCTAGGTCTTTGGGTCCTGGCTCCTTCGCTTTGGGAGCAGTCGCTGGACGTTTGGCACGTTGGCCGGAGAGTGCTTCTCGGGCCGCGACCTGCAACCGGGCAGGTACCTCCCAGGTTCCCGGCCCAACGAAAGCCCCCAGACCCAAATGGAGAGGGGCTGCTTGGGGGCCCCCTGGGGCCCCTTCAGGCCAGCTAGGTCTTTGGGTCCTGGCTCCTTCGCTTTGGGAGCAGTCGCTGGACGTTTGGCACGTTGGCCGGAGAGTGCTTCTCGGGCCGCGACCTGCAACCGGGCAGGTACCTCCCAGGTTCCCGGCCCAACGAAAGCCCCCAGACCCAAATGGAGAGGGGCTGCTTGGGGGCCCCCTGGGGCCCCTTCAGGCCAGCTAGGTCTTTGGGTCCTGGCTCCTTCGCTTTGGGAGCAGTCGCTGGACGTTTGGCACGTTGGCCGGAGAGTGCTTCTCGGGCCGCGACCTGCAACCGGGCAGGTACCTCCCAGGTTCCCGGCCCAACGAAAGCCCCCAGACCCAAATGGAGAGGGGCTGCTTGGGGGCCCCCTGGGGCCCCTTCAGGCCAGCTAGGTCTTTGGGTCCTGGCTCCTTCGCTTTGGGAGCAGTCGCTGGACGTTCGGCACGTTGGCCGGAGAGTGCTTCTCGGGCCGCGACCTGCAACCGGGCAGGTACCTCCCAGGCTCCCGGCCCAACGAAAGCCCCCAGACCCAAATGGAGAGGGGCTGCTTGGGGGCCCCCTGGGGCCCCTTCAGGCCAGCTAGGTCTTTGGGTCCTGGCTCCTTCGCTTTGGGAGCAGTCGCTGGACGTTTGGCACGTTGGCCGGAGAGTGCTTCTCGGGCCGCGACCTGCAACCGGGCAGGTACCTCCCAGGTTCCCGGCCCAACGAAAGCCCCCAGACCCAAATGGAGAGGGGCTGCTTGGGGGCCCCCTGGGGCCCCTTCAGGCCAGCTAGGTCTTTGGGTCCTGGCTCCTTCGCTTTGGGAGCAGTCGCTGGACGTTCGGCACGTTGGCCGGAGAGTGCTTCTCGGGCCGCGACCTGCAACCGGGCAGGTACCTCCCAGGTTCCCGGCCCAACGAAAGCCCCCAGACCCAAATGGAGAGGGGCTGCTTGGGGGCCCCCTGGGGCCCCTTCAGGCCAGCTAGGTCTTTGGGTCCTGGCTCCTTCACTTTGGGAGCAGTCGCTGGACGTTGGGCACGTTGGCCGGAGAGTGCTTCTCGGGCCGCGACCTGCAACCGGGCAGGTACCTCCCAGGTTCCCGGCCCAACGAAAGCCCCCAGACCCAAATGGAGAGGGGCTGCTTGGGGGCCCCCTGGGGCCCCTTCAGGCCAGCTAGGTCTTTGGGTCCTGGCTCCTTCGCTTTGGGAGCAGTCGCTGGACGTTTGGCACGTTGGCCGGAGAGTGCTTCTCGGGCCGCGACCTGCAACCGGGCAGGTACCTCCCAGGTTCCTGGCCCAACGAAAGCCCCCAGACCCAAATGGAGAGGGGCTGCTTGGGGGCCCCCTGGGGCCCCTTCAGGCCAGCTAGGTCTTTGGGTCCTGGCTCCTTCGCTTTGGGAGCAGTCGCTGGACGTTTGGCACGTTGACCGGAGAGTGCTTCTCGGGCCACGACCTGCAACCGGGCAGGTACCTCCCAGGTTCCCGGCCCAACGAAAGCCCCCAGACCCAAATGGAGAGGGGCTGCTTGGGGGCCCCCTGGGGCCCCTTCAGGCCAGCTAGGTCTTTGGGTCCTGGCTCCTTCGCTTTGGGAGCAGTCGCTGGACGTTTGGCACGTTGGCCGGAGAGTGCTTCTCGGGCCGCGACCTGCAACCGGGCAGGTACCTCCCAGGTTCCCGGCCCAACGAAAGCCCCCAGACCCAAATGGAGAGGGGCTGCTTGGGGGCTCCCTGGGGCCCCTTCAGGCCAGCTAGGTCTTTGGGTCCTGGCTCCTTCGCTTTGGGAGCAGTCGCTGGACGTTGGGCACGTTGGCCGGAGAGTGCTTCTCGGGCCGCGACCTGCAACCGGGCAGGTACCTCCCAGGTTCCCGGCCCAACGAAAGCCCCCAGACCCAAATGGAGAGGGGCTGCTTGGGGGCCCCCTGGGGCCCCTTCAGGCCAGCTAGGTCTTTGGGTCCTGGCTCCTTCGCTTTGGGAGCAGTCGCTGGACGTTTGGCACGTTGGCCGGAGAGTGCTTCTCGGGCCGCGACCTGCAACCGGGCAGGTACCTCCCAGGTTCCCGGCCCAACGAAAGCCCCTAGACCCAAATGGAGAGGGGCTGCTTGGGGGCCCCCTGGGGCCCCTTCAGGCCAGCTAGGTCTTTGGGTCCTGGCTCCTTCGCTTTGGGAGCAGTCGCTGGACGTTTGGCACGTTGGCCGGAGAGTGCTTCTCGGGCCGCGACCTGCAACCGGGCAGGTACCTCCCAGGTTCCCGGCCCAACGAAAGCCCCCAGACCCAAATGGAGAGGGCCTGCTTGGGGGCCCCCTGGGGCCCCTTCAGGCCAGCTAGGTCTTTGGGTCCTGGCTCCTTCGCTTTGGGAGCAGTCGCTGGACGTTCGGCACGTTGGCCGGAGAGTGCTTCTCGGGCCGCGACCTGCAACCGGGCAGGTACCTCCCAGGTTCCCGGCCCAACGAAAGCCCCCAGACCCAAATGGAGAGGGGCTGCTTGGGGGCCCCCTGGGGCCCCTTCAGGCCAGCTAGGTCTTTGGGTCCTGGCTCCTTCGCTTTGGGAGCAGTCGCTGGACGTTTGGCACGTTGGCCGGAGAGTGCTTCTCGGGCCGCGACCTGCAACCGGGCAGGTACCTCCCAGGTTCCCGGCCCAACGAAAGCCCCCAGACCCAAATGGAGAGGGGCTGCTTGGGGGCCCCCTGGGGCCCCTTCAGGCCAGCTAGGTCTTTGGGTCCTGGCTCCTTCGCTTTGGGAGCAGTCGCTGGACGTTTGGCACGTTGGCCGGAGAGTGCTTCTCGGGCCGCGACCTGCAACCGGGCAGGTACCTCCCAGGTTCCCCGCCCCAACGAAAGCCCCCAGACCCAAATGGAGAGGGGCTGCTTGGGGGCCCCCTGGGGCCCCTTCAGGCCAGCTAGGTCTTTGGGTCCTGGCTCCTTCGCTTTGGGAGCAGTCGCTGGACGTTTGGCACGTTGGCCGGAGAGTGCTTCTCGGGCCGCGACCTGCAACCGGGCAGGTACCTCCCAGGTTCCCGGCCCAACGAAAGCCCCCAGACCCAAATGGAGAGGGGCTGCTTGGGGGCCCCCTGGGGCCCCTTCAGGCCAGCTAGGTCTTTGGGTCCTGGCTCCTTCGCTTTGGGAGCAGTCGCTGGACGTTTGGCACGTTGGCCGGAGAGTGCTTCTCGGGCCGCGACCTGCAACCGGGCAGGTACCTCCCAGGTTCCCGGCCCAACGAAAGCCCCCAGACCCAAATGGAGAGGGGCTGCTTGGGGGCCCCCTGGGGCCCCTTCAGGCCAGCTAGGTCTTTGGGTCCTGGCTCCTTCGCTTTGGGAGCAGTCGCTGGACGTTTGGCACGTTGGCCGGAGAGTGCTTCTCGGGCCGCGACCTGCAACCGGGCAGGTACCTCCCAGGTTCCCGGCCCAACGAAAGCCCCCAGACCCAAATGGAGAGGGGCTGCTTGGGGGCCCCCTGGGGCCCCTTCAGGCCAGCTAGGTCTTTGGGTCCTGGCTCCTTCGCTTTGGGAGCAGTCGCTGGACGTTTGGCACGTTGGCCGGAGAGTGCTTCTCGGGCCGCGACCTGCAACCGGGCAGGTACCTCCCAGGTTCCCGGCCCAACGAAAGCCCCCAGACCCAAATGGAGAGGGGCTGCTTGGGGGCCCCCTGGGGCCCCTTCAGGCCAGCTAGGTCTTTGGGTCCTGGCTCCTTCGCTTTGGGAGCAGTCGCTGGACGTTTGGCACGTTGGCCGGAGAGTGCTTCTCGGGCCGCGACCTGCAACCGGGCAGGTACCTCCCAGGTTCCCGGCCCAACGAAAGCCCCCAGACCCAAATGGAGAGGGGCTGCTTGGGGGCCCCCTGGGGCCCCTTCAGGCCAGCTAGGTCTTTGGGTCCTGGCTCCTTCGCTTTGGGAGCAGTCGCTGGACGTTTGGCACGTTGGCCGGAGAGTGCTTCTCGGGCCGCGACCTGCAACCGGGCAGGTACCTCCCAGGTTCCCGGCCCAACGAAAGCCCCCAGACCCAAATGGAGAGGGGCTGCTTGGGGGCCCCCTGGGGCCCCTTCAGGCCAGCTAGGTCTTTGGGTCCTGGCTCCTTCGCTTTGGGAACAGTCGCTGGACGTTTGGCACGTTGGCCGGAGAGTGCTTCTCGGGCCGCGACCTGCAACCGGGCAGGTACCTCCCAGGTTCCCGGCCCAACGAAAGCCCCCAGACCCAAATGGAGAGGGGCTGCTTGGGGGCCCCCTGGGGCCCCTTCAGGCCAGCTAGGTCTTTGGGTCCTGGCTCCTTCACTTTGGGAGCAGTCGCTGGACGTTCGGCACGTTGGCCGGAGAGTGCTTCTCGGGCCACGACCTGCAACCGGGCAGGTACCTCCCAGGTTCCCGGCCCAACGAAAGCCCCCAGACCCAAATGGAGAGGGGCTGCTTGGGGGCCCCCTGGGGCCCCTTCAGGCCAGCTAGGTCTTTGGGTCCTGGCTGCTTCGCTTTGGGAGCAGTCGCTGGACGTTTGGCACGTTGGCCGGAGAGTGCTTCTCGGGCCGCGACCTGCAACCGGGCAGGTACCTCCCAGGTTCCCGGCCCAACGAAAGCCCCCAGACCCAAATGGAGAGGGGCTGCTTGGGGGCCCCCTGGGGCCCCTTCAGGCCAGCTAGGTCTTTGGGTCCTGGCTCCTTCGCTTTGGGAGCAGTCGCTGGACGTTGGGCACGTTGGCCGGAGAGTGCTTCTCGGGCCGCGACCTGCAACCGGGCAGGTACCTCCCAGGTTCCCGGCCCAACGAAAGCCCCCAGACCCAAATGGAGAGGGGCTGCTTGGGGGCCCCCTGGGGCCCCTTCAGGCCAGCTAGGTCTTTGGGTCCTGGCTCCTTTGCTTTGGGAGCAGTCGCTGGACGTTGGGCACGTTGGCCGGAGAGTGCTTCTCGGGCCGCGACCTGCAACCGGGCAGGTACCTCCCAGGTTCCCGGCCCAACGAAAGCCCCCAGACCCAAATGGAGAGGGGCTGCTTGGGGGCCCCCTGGGGCCCCTTCAGGCCAGCTAGGTCTTTGGGTCCTGGCTCCTTCGCTTTGGGAGCAGTCGCTGGACGTTTGGCACGTTGGCCGGAGAGTGCTTCTCGGGCGGCGACCTGCAACCGGGCAGGTACCTCCCAGGTTCCCGGCCCAACGAAAGCCCCCAGACCCAAATGGAGAGGGGCTGCTTGGGGGCCCCCTGGGGCCCCTTCAGGCCAGCTAGGTCTTTGGGTCCTGGCTCCTTCGCTTTGGGAGCAGTCGCTGGACGTTCGGCACGTTGGCCGGAGAGTGCTTCTCGGGCCGCGACCTGCAACCGGGCAGGTACCTCCCAGGTTCCCGGCCCAACGAAAGCCCCCAGACCCAAATGGAGAGGGGCTGCTTGGGGGCCCCCTGGGGCCCCTTCAGGCCAGCTAGGTCTTTGGGTCCTGGCTCCTTCGCTTTGGGAGCAGTCGCTGGACGTTTGGCACGTTGGCCGGAGAGTGCTTCTCGGGACGTGACCTGCAACCGGGCAGGTACCTCCCAGGTTCCCGGCCCAACGAAAGCCCCCAGACCCAAATGGAGAGGGGCTGCTTGGGGGAACCCTGGGGCCCCTTCAGGCCAGCTAGGTCTTTGGGTCCTGGCTCCTTCGCTTTGGGAGCAGTCGCTGGACGTTTGGCACGTTGGCCGCAGAGTGCTTCTCGGGCCGCGACCTGCAACCGGGCAGGTACCTCCCAGGTTCCCGGCCCAACGAAAGCCCCCAGACCCAAATGGAGAGGGGCTGCTTGGGGGCCCCCTGGGGCCCCTTCAGGCCAGCTAGGTCTTTGGGTCCTGGCTCCTTCGCTTTGGGAGCAGTCGCTGGACGTTTGGCACGTTGGCCGGAGAGTGCTTCTCGGGCCGCGACCTGCAACCGGGCAGGTAGCTCCCAGGTTCCCGGCCCAACGAAAGCCCCCAGACCCAAATGGAGAGGGGCTGCTTGGGGGCCCCCTGGGGCCCCTTCAGGCCAGCTAGGTCTTTGGGTCCTGGCTCCTTCGCTTTGGGAGCAGTCGCTGGACGTTGGGCACGTTGGCCGGAGAGTGCTTCTCGGGCCGCGACCTGCAACCGGGCAGGTACCTCCCAGGTTCCCGGCCCAACGAAAGCCCCCAGACCCAAATGGAGAGGGGCTGCTTGGGGGCCCCCTGGGGCCCCTTCAGGCCAGCTAGGTCTTTGGGTCCTGGCTCCTTCGCTTTGGGAGCAGTCGCTGGACGTTTGGCACGTTGGCCGGAGAGTGCTTCTCGGGCCGCGACCTGCAACTGGGCAGGTACCTCCCAGGTTCCCGGCCCAACGAAAGCCCCCAGACCCAAATGGAGAGGGGCTGCTTGGGGGCCCCCTGGGGCCCCTTCAGGCCAGCTAGGTCTTTGGGTCCTGGCTCCTTCGCTTTGGGAGCAGTCGCTGGACGTTTGGCACGTTGGCCGGAGAGTGCTTCTCGGGCCGCGACCTGCAACCGGGCAGGTAGCTCCCAGGTTCCCGGCCCAACGAAAGCCCCCAGACCCAAATGGAGAGGGCCTGCTTGGGGGCCCCCTGGGGCCCCTTCAGGCCAGCTAGGTCTTTGGGTCCTGGCTCCTTCGCTTTGGGAGCAGTCGCTGGACGTTCGGCACGTTGGCCGGAGAGTGCTTCTCGGGCCGCGACCTGCAACCGGGCAGGTACCTCCCAGGTTCCCGGCCCAACGAAAGCCCCCAGACCCAAATGGAGAGGGGCTGCTTGGGGGCCCCCTGGGGCCCCTTCAGGCCAGCTAGGTCTTTGGGTCCTGGCTCCTTCGCTTTGGGAGCAGTCGCTGGACGTTTGGCACGTTGGCCGGAGAGTGCTTCTCGGGCCGCGACCTGCAACCGGGCAGGTACCTCCCAGGTTCCCGGCCCAACGAAAGCCCCCAGACCCAAATGGAGAGGGGCTGCTTGGGGGCCCCCTGGGGCCCCTTCAGGCCAGCTAGGTCTTTGGGTCCTGGCTCCTTCGCTTTGGGAGCAGTCGCTGGACGTTCGGCACGTTGGCCGGAGAGTGCTTCTCGGGCCGCGACCTGCAACCGGGCAGGTACCTCCCAGGTTCCCGGCCCAACGAAAGCCCCCAGACCCAAATGGAGAGGGGCTGCTTGGGGGCCCCCTGGGGCCCCTTCAGGCCAGCTAGGTCTTTGGGTCCTGGCTCCTTCGCTTTGGGAGCAGTCGCTGGACGTTCGGCACGTTGGCCGGAGAGTGCTTCTCGGGCCGCGACCTGCAACCGGGCAGGTACCTCCCAGGTTCCCGGCCCAACGAAAGCCCCCAGACCCAAATGGAGAGGGGCTGCTTGGGGGCCCCCTGGGGCCCCTTCAGGCCAGCTAGGTCTTTGGGTCCTGGCTCCTTCGCTTTGGGAGCAGTCGCTTGACGTTTGGCACGTTGGCCGGAGAGTGCTTCTCGGGCCGCGACCTGCAACCGGGCAGGTAGCTCCCAGGTTCCCGGCCCAACGAAAGCCCCCAGACCCAAATGGAGAGGGGCTGCTTGGGGGCCCCCTGGGGCCCCTTCAGGCCAGCTAGGTCTTTGGGTCCTGGCTCCTTCGCTTTGGGAGCAGTCGCTGGACGTTGGGCACGTTGGCCGGAGAGTGCTTCTCGGGCCGCGACCTGCAACCGGGCAGGTACCTCCCAGGTTCCCGGCCCAACGAAAGCCCCCAGACCCAAATGGAGAGGGGCTGCTTGGGGGCCCCCTGGGGCCCCTTCAGGCCAGCTAGGTCTTTGGGTCCTGGCTCCTTCGCTTTGGGAGCAGTCGCTGGACGTTTGGCACGTTGGCCGGAGAGTGTTTCTTGGGACGTGACCTGCAACCGGGCAGGTACCTCCCAGGTTCCCGGCCCAACGAAAGCCCCCAGACCCAAGTGGAGAGGGGCTGCTTGGGGGAACCCTGGGGCCCCTTCAGGCCAGCTAGGTCTTTGGGTCCTGGCTCCTTCGCTTTGGGAGCAGTCGCTGGACGTTTGGCACGTTGGCCGGAGAGTGCTTCTCGGGCCGCGACCTGCAACCGGGCAGGTACCTCCCAGGTTCCCGGCCCAACGAAAGCCCCCAGACCCAAATGGAGAGGGGCTGCTTGGGGGCCCCCTGGGGCCCCTTCAGGCCAGCTAGGTCTTTGGGTCCTGGCTCCTTCGCTTTGGGAGCAGTCGCTGGACGTTGGGCACGTTGGCCGGAGAGTGCTTCTCGGGCCGCGACCTGCAACCGGGCAGGTACCTCCCAGGTTCCCGGCCCAACGAAAGCCCCCAGACCCAAATGGAGAGGGGCTGCTTGGGGGCCCCCTGGGGCCCCTTCAGGCCAGCTAGGTCTTTGGGTCCTGGCTCCTTCGCTTTGGGAGCAGTCGCTGGACGTTGGGCACGTTGGCCGGAGAGTGCTTCTCGGGCCGCGACCTGCAACCGGGCAGGTACCTCCCAGGTTCCCGGCCCAACGAAAGCCCCCAGACCCAAATGGAGAGGGGCTGCTTGGGGGCCCCCTGGGGCCCCTTCAGGCCAGCTAGGTCTTTGGGTCCTGGCTCCTTCGCTTTGGGAGCAGTCGCTGGACGTTTGGCACGTTGGCCGGAGAGTGCTTCTTGGGACGTGACCTGCAACCGGGCAGGTACCTCCCAGGTTCCCGGCCCAACGAAAGCCCCCAGACCCAAATGGAGAGGGGCTGCTTGGGGGAACCCTGGGGCCCCTTCAGGCCAGCTAGGTCTTTGGGTCCTGGCTCCTTCGCTTTGGGAGCAGTCGCTGGACGTTTGGCACGTTGGCCGGAGAGTGCTTCTCGGGCCGCGACCTGCAACCGGGCAGGTACCTCCCAGGTTCCCGGCCCAACGAAAGCCCCCAGACCCAAATGGAGAGGGGCTGCTTGGGGGCCCCCTGGGGCCCCTTCAGGCCAGCTAGGTCTTTGGGTCCTGGCTCCTTCGCTTTGGGAGCAGTCGCTGGACGTTGGGCACGTTGGCCGGAGAGTGCTTCTCGGGCCGCGACCTGCAACCGGGCAGGTACCTCCCAGGTTCCCGGCCCAACGAAAGCCCCCAGACCCAAATGGAGAGGGGCTGCTTGGGGGCCCCCTGGGGCCCCTTCAGGCCAGCTAGGTCTTTGGGTCCTGGCTCCTTCGCTTTGGGAGCAGTCGCTGGACGTTTGGCACGTTGGCCGGAGAGTGCTTCTTGGGACGTGACCTGCAACCGGGCAGGTACCTCCCAGGTTCCCGGCCAAACGAAAGCCCCCAGACCCAAATGGAGAGGGGCTGCTTGGGGGAACCCTGGGGCCCCTTCAGGCCAGCTAGGTCTTTGGGTCCTGGCTCCTTCGCTTTGGGAGCAGTCGCTGGACGTTGGGCACGTTGGCCGGAGAGTGCTTCTCGGGCCGCGACCTGCAACCGGGCAGGTACCTCCCAGGTTCCCGGCCCAACGAAAGCCCCCAGACCCAAATGGAGAGGGGCTGCTTGGGGGCCCCCTGGGGCCCCTTCAGGCCAGCTAGGTCTTTGGGTCCTGGCTCCTTCGCTTTGGGAGCAGTCGCTGGACGTTCGGCACGTTGGCCGGAGAGTGCTTCTTGGGACGTGACCTGCAACCGGGCAGGTACCTCCCAGGTTCCCGGCCCAACGAAAGCCCCCAGACCCAAATGGAGAGGGGCTGCTTGGGGGAACCCTGGGGCCCCTTCAGGCCAGCTAGGTCTTTGGGTCCTGGCTCCTTCGCTTTGGGAGCAGTCGCTGGACGTTTGGCACGTTGGCCGGAGAGTGCTTCTCGGGCCGCGACCTGCAACCGGGCAGGTACCTCCCAGGTTCCCGGCCCAACGAAAGCCCCCAGACCCAAATGGAGAGGGGCTGCTTGGGGGCCCCCTGGGGCCCCTTCAGGCCAGCTAGGTCTTTGGGTCCTGGCTCCTTCGCTTTGGGAGCAGTCGCTGGACGTTGGGCACGTTGGCCGGAGAGTGCTTCTCGGGCCGCGACCTGCAACCGGGCAGGTACCTCCCAGGTTCCCGGCCCAACGAAAGCCCCCAGACCCAAATGGAGAGGGGCTGCTTGGGGGCCCCCTGGGGCCCCTTCAGGCCAGCTAGGTCTTTGGGTCCTGGCTCCTTCGCTTTGGGAGCAGTCGCTGGACGTTTGGCATGTTGGCCGGAGAGTGCTTCTCGGGCCGCGACCTGCAACCGGGCAGGTACCTCCCAGGTTCCCGGCCCAACGAAAGCCCCCAGACCCAAATGGAGAGGGGCTGCTTGGGGGCCCCCTGGGGCCCCTTCAGGCCAGCTAGGTCTTTGGGTCCTGGCTCCTTCGCTTTGGGAGCAGTCGCTGGACGTTCGGCACGTTGGCCGGAGAGTGCTTCTCGGGCCGCGACCTGCAACCGGGCAGGTACCTCCCAGGTTCCCGGCCCAACGAAAGCCCCCAGACCCAAATGGAGAGGGGCTGCTTGGGGGCCCCCTGGGGCCCCTTCAGGCCAGCTAGGTCTTTGGGTCCTGGCTCCTTCGCTTTGGGAGCAGTCGCTGGACGTTGGGCACGTTGGCCGGAGAGTGCTTCTCGGGCCGCGACCTGCAACCGGGCAGGTACCTCCCAGGTTCCCGGCCCAACGAAAGCCCCCAGACCCAAATGGAGAGGGGCTGCTTGGGGGCCCCCTGGGGCCCCTTCAGGCCAGCTAGGTCTTTGGGTCCTGGCTCCTTCGCTTTGGGAGCAGTCGCTGGACGTTGGGCACGTTGGCCGGAGAGTGCTTCTCGGGCCGCGACCTGCAACCGGGCAGGTACCTCCCAGGTTCCCGGCCCAACGAAAGCCCCCAGACCCAAATGGAGAGGGGCTGCTTGGGGGCCCCCTGGGGCCCCTTCAGGCCAGCTAGGTCTTTGGGTCCTGGCTCCTTCGCTTTGGGAGCAGTCGCTGGACGTTCGGCACGTTGGCCGCAGAGTGCTTCTCGGGCCGCGACCTGCAACCGGGCAGGTACCTCCCAGGTTCCCGGCCCAACGAAAGCCCCCAGACCCAAATGGAGAGGGGCTGCTTGGGGGCCCCCTGGGGCCCCTTCAGGCCAGCTAGGTCTTTGGGTCCTGGCTCCTTCGCTTTGGGAGCAGTCGCTGGACGTTGGGCACGTTGGCCGGAGAGTGCTTCTCGGGCCGCGACCTGCAACCGGGCAGGTACCTCCCAGGTTCCCGGCCCAACGAAAGCCCCCAGACCCAAATGGAGAGGGGCTGCTTGGGGGCCCCCTGAGGCCCCTTCAGGCCAGCTAGATCTTTGGGTCCTGGCTCCTTCGCTTTGGGAGCAGTCGCTGGACGTTGGGCACGTTGGCCGGAGAGTGCTTCTCGGGCCGCGACCTGCAACCGGGCAGGTACCTCCCAGGTTCCCGGCCCAACGAAAGCCCCCAGACCCAAATGGAGAGGGGCTGCTTGGGGGCCCCCTGGGGCCCCTTCAGGCCAGCTAGGTCTTTGGGTCCTGGCTCCTTCGCTTTGGGAGCAGTCGCTGGACGTTGGGCACGTTGGCCGGAGAGTGCTTCTCGGGCCGCGACCTGCAACCGGGCAGGTACCTCCCAGGTTCCCGGCCCAACGAAAGCCCCCAGACCCAAATGGAGAGGGGCTGCTTGGGGGCCCCCTGGGGCCCCTTCAGGCCAGCTAGGTCTTTGGGTCCTGGCTCCTTCGCTTTGGGAGCAGTCGCTGGACGTTTGGCACGTTGGCCGGAGAGTGCTTCTCGGGCCGCGACCTGCAACCGGGCAGGTACCTCCCAGGTTCCCGGCCCAACGAAAGCCCCCAGACCCAAATGGAGAGGGGCTGCTTGGGGGCCCCCTGGGGCCCCTTCAGGCCAGCTAGGTCTTTGGGTCCTGGCTCCTTCGCTTTGGGAGCAGTCGCTGGACGTTTGGCACGTTGGCCGGAGAGTGCTTCTCGGGCCGCGACCTGCAACCGGGCAGGTACCTCCCAGGTTCCCGGCCCAACGAAAGCCCCCAGACCCAAATGGAGAGGGGCTGCTTGGGGGCCCCCTGGGGCCCCTTCAGGCCAGCTAGGTCTTTGGGTCCTGGCTCCTTCGCTTTGGGAGCAGTCGCTGGACGTTGGGCACGTTGGCCGGAGAGTGCTTCTCGGGCCGCGACCTGCAACCGGGCAGGTACCTCCCAGGTTCCCGGCCCAACGAAAGCCCCCAGACCCAAATGGAGAGGGGCTGCTTGGGGGCCCCCTGGGGCCCCTTCAGGCCAGCTAGGTCTTTGGGTCCTGGCTCCTTCGCTTTGGGAGCAGTCGCTGGACGTTGGGCACGTTGGCCGGAGAGTGCTTCTCGGGCCGCGACCTGCAACCGGGCAGGTACCTCCCAGGTTCCCGGCCCAACGAAAGCCCCCAGACCCAAATGGAGAGGGGCTGCTTGGGGGCCCCCTGGGGCCCCTTCAGGCCAGCTAGGTCTTTGGGTCCTGGCTCCTTCGCTTTGGGAGCAGTCGCTGGACGTTGGGCACGTTGGCCGGAGAGTGCTTCTCGGGCCGCGACCTGCAACCGGGCAGGTACCTCCCAGGTTCCCGGCCCAACGAAAGCCCCCAGACCCAAATGGAGAGGGGCTGCTTGGGGGCCCCCTGGGGCCCCTTCAGGCCAGCTAGGTCTTTGGGTCCTGGCTCCTTCGCTTTGGGAGCAGTCGCTGGACGTTTGGCACGTTGGCCGGAGAGTGCTTCTCGGGCCGCGACCTGCAACCGGGCAGGTACCTCCCAGGTTCCCGGCCCAACGAAAGCCCCCAGACCCAAATGGAGAGGGGCTGCTTGGGGGCCCCCTGGGGCCCCTTCAGGCCAGCTAGGTCTTTGGGTCCTGGCTCCTTCGCTTTGGGAGCAGTCGCTGGACGTTGGGCACGTTGGCCGGAGAGTGCTTCTCGGGCCGCGACCTGCAACCGGGCAGGTACCTCCCAGGTTCCCGGCCCAACGAAAGCCCCCAGACCCAAATGGAGAGGGGCTGCTTGGGGGCCCCCTGGGGCCCCTTCAGGCCAGCTAGGTCTTTGGGTCCTGGCTCCTTCGCTTTGGGAGCAGTCGCTGGACGTTCGGCACGTTGGCCGGAGAGTGCTTCTCGGGCCGCGACCTGCAACCGGGCAGGTACCTCCCAGGTTCCCGGCCCAACGAAAGCCCCCAGACCCAAATGGAGAGGGGCTGCTTGGGGGCCCCCTGGGGCCCCTTCAGGCCAGCTAGGTCTTTGGGTCCTGGCTCCTTCGCTTTGGGAGCAGTCGCTGGACGTTTGGCATGTTGGCCGGAGAGTGCTTCTCGGGCCGCGACCTGCAACCGGGCAGGTACCTCCCAGGTTCCCGGCCCAACGAAAGCCCCCAGACCCAAATGGAGAGGGGCTGCTTGGGGGCCCCCTGGGGCCCCTTCAGGCCAGCTAGGTCTTTGGGTCCTGGCTCCTTCGCTTTGGGAGCAGTCGCTGGACGTTTGGCACGTTGGCCGGAGAGTGCTTCTCGGGCCGCGACCTGCAACTGGGCAGGTACCTCCCAGGTTCCCGGCCCAACGAAAGCCCCCAGACCCAAATGGAGAGGGGCTGCTTGGGGGCCCCCTGGGGCCCCTTCAGGCCAGCTAGGTCTTTGGGTCCTGGCTCCTTCGCTTTGGGAGCAGTCGCTGGACGTTTGGCACGTTGGCCGGAGAGTGCTTCTCGGGCCGCGACCTGCAACCGGGCAGGTACCTCCCAGGTTCCCGGCCCAACGAAAGCCCCCAGACCCAAATGGAGAGGGGCTGCTTGGGGGCCCCCTGGGGCCCCTTCAGGCCAGCTAGGTCTTTGGGTCCTGGCTCCTTCGCTTTGGGAGCAGTCGCTGGACGTTTGTCATGTTGGCCGCAGAGTGCTTCTCGGGCCGCGACCTGCAACCGGGCAGGTACCTCCCAGGTTCCCGGCCCAACGAAAGCCCCCAGACCCAAATGGAGAGGGGCTGCTTGGGGCCCCCCTGGGGCCCCTTCAGGCCAGCTAGGTCTTTGGGTCCTGGCTCCTTCGCTTTGGGAGCAGTCGCTGGACGTTTGGCACGTTGGCCGGAGAGTGCTTCTTGGGACGTGACCTGCAACCGGGCAGGTACCTCCCAGGTTCCCGGCCAAACGAAAGCCCCCAGACCCAAATGGAGAGGGGCTGCTTGGGGGAACCCTGGGGCCCCTTCAGGCCAGCTAGGTCTTTGGGTCCTGGCTCCTTCGCTTTGGGAGCAGTCGCTGGACGTTGGGCACGTTGGCCGGAGAGTGCTTCTCGGGCCGCGACCTGCAACCGGGCAGGTACCTCCCAGGTTCCCGGCCCAACGAAAGCCCCCAGACCCAAATGGAGAGGGGCTGCTTGGGGGCCCCCTGGGGCCCCTTCAGGCCAGCTAGGTCTTTGGGTCCTGGCTCCTTCGCTTTGGGAGCAGTCGCTGGACGTTGGGCACGTTGGCCGGAGAGTGCTTCTCGGGCCGCGACCTGCAACCGGGCAGGTACCTCCCAGGTTCCCGGCCCAACGAAAGCCCCCAGACCCAAATGGAGAGGGGCTGCTTGGGGGCCCCCTGGGGCCCCTTCAGGCCAGCTAGGTCTTTGGGTCCTGGCTCCTTCGCTTTGGGAGCAGTCGCTGGACGTTGGGCACGTTGGCCGGAGAGTGCTTCTCGGGCCGCGACCTGCAACCGGGCAGGTACCTCCCAGGTTCCCGGCCCAACGAAAGCCCCCAGACCCAAATGGAGAGGGGCTGCTTGGGGGCCCCCTGGGGCCCCTTCAGGCCAGCTAGGTCTTTGGGTCCTGGCTCCTTCGCTTTGGGAGCAGTCGCTGGACGTTGGGCACGTTGGCCGGAGAGTGCTTCTCGGGCCGCGACCTGCAACCGGGCAGGTACCTCCCAGGTTCCCGGCCCAACGAAAGCCCCCAGACCCAAATGGAGAGGGGCTGCTTGGGGGCCCCCTGGGGCCCCTTCAGGCCAGCTAGGTCTTTGGGTCCTGGCTCCTTCGCTTTGGGAGCAGTCGCTGGACGTTGGGCACGTTGGCCGGAGAGTGCTTCTCGGGCCGCGACCTGCAACCGGGCAGGTACCTCCCAGGTTCCCGGCCCAACGAAAGCCCCCAGACCCAAATGGAGAGGGGCTGCTTGGGGGCCCCCTGGGGCCCCTTCAGGCCAGCTAGGTCTTTGGGTCCTGGCTCCTTCGCTTTGGGAGCAGTCGCTGGACGTTTGGCATGTTGGCCGGAGAGTGCTTCTCGGGCCGCGACCTGCAACCGGGCAGGTACCTCCCAGGTTCCCAGCCCAACGAAAGCCCCCAGACCCAAATGGAGAGGGGCTGCTTGGGGGCCCCCTGGGGCCCCTTCAGGCCAGCTAGGTCTTTGGGTCCTGGCTCCTTCGCTTTGGGAGCAGTCGCTGGACGTTTGGCACGTTGGCCGGAGAGTGCTTCTCGGGCCGCGACCTGCAACTGGGCAGGTACCTCCCAGGTTCCCGGCCCAACGAAAGCCCCCAGACCCAAATGGAGAGGGGCTGCTTGGGGGCCCCCTGGGGCCCCTTCAGGCCAGCTAGGTCTTTGGGTCCTGGCTCCTTCGCTTTGGGAGCAGTCGCTGGACGTTTGGCACGTTGGCCGGAGAGTGCTTCTCGGGCCGCGACCTGCAACCGGGCAGGTACCTCCCAGGTTCCCGGCCCAACGAAAGCCCCCAGACCCAAATGGAGAGGGGCTGCTTGGGGGCCCCCTGGGGCCCCTTCAGGCCAGCTAGGTCTTTGGGTCCTGGCTCCTTCGCTTTGGGAGCAGTCGCTGGACGTTTGTCATGTTGGCCGGAGAGTGCTTCTCGGGCCGCGACCTGCAATGGGGCAGGTACCTCCCAGGTTCCCGGCCCAACGAAAGCCCCCAGACCCAAATGGAGAGGGGCTGCTTGGGGCCCCCCTGGGGCCCCTTCAGGCCAGCTAGGTCTTTGGGTCCTGGCTCCTTCGCTTTGGGAGCAGTCGCTGGACGTTTGGCACGTTGGCCGGAGAGTGCTTCTCGGGCCGCGACCTGCAACCGGGCAGGTACCTCCCAGGTTCCCGGCCCAACGAAAGCCCCCAGACCCAAATGGAGAGGGGCTGCTTGGGGGCCCCCTGGGGCCCCTTCAGGCCAGCTAGGTCTTTGGGTCCTGGCTCCTTCGCTTTGGGAGCAGTCGCTGGACGTTCGGCACGTTGGCCGGAGAGTGCTTCTCGGGCCGCGACCTGCAACCGGGCAGGTACCTCCCAGGTTCCCGGCCCAACGAAAGCCCCCAGACCCAAATGGAGAGGGGCTGCTTGGGGGCCCCCTGGGGCCCCTTCAGGCCAGCTAGGTCTTTGGGTCCTGGCTCCTTCGCTTTGGGAGCAGTCGCTGGACGTTTGGCACGTTGGCCGGAGAGTGCTTCTCGGGCCGCGACCTGCAACCGGGCAGGTACCTCCCAGGTTCCCGGCCCAACGAAAGCCCCCAGACCCAAATGGAGAGGGGCTGCTTGGGGGCCCCCTGGGGCCCCTTCAGGCCAGCTAGGTCTTTGGGTCCTGGCTCCTTCGCTTTGGGAGCAGTCGCTTGACGTTTGGCACGTTGGCCGGAGAGTGCTTCTCGGGCCGCGACCTGCAACCGGGCAGGTACCTCCCAGGTTCCCGGCCCAACGAAAGCCCCCAGACCCAAATGGAGAGGGGCTGCTTGGGGGCCCCCTGGGGCCCCTTCAGGCCAGCTAGGTCTTTGGGTCCTGGCTCCTTCGCTTTGGGAGCAGTCGCTGGACGTTGGGCACGTTGGCCGGAGAGTGCTTCTCGGGCCGCGACCTGCAACCGGGCAGGTACCTCCCAGGTTCCCGGCCCAACGAAAGCCCCCAGACCCAAATGGAGAGGGGCTGCTTGGGGGCCCCCTGGGGCCCCTTCAGGCCAGCTAGGTCTTTGGGTCCTGGCTCCTTCGCTTTGGGAGCAGTCGCTGGACGTTGGGCACGTTGGCCGGAGAGTGCTTCTCGGGCCGCGACCTGCAACCGGGCAGGTACCTCCCAGGTTCCCGGCCCAACGAAAGCCCCCAGACCCAAATGGAGAGGGGCTGCTTGGGGGCCCCCTGGGGCCCCTTCAGGCCAGCTAGGTCTTTGGGTCCTGGCTCCTTCGCTTTGGGAGCAGTCGCTGGACGTTGGGCACGTTGGCCGGAGAGTGCTTCTCGGGCCGCGACCTGCAACCGGGCAGGTACCTCCCAGGTTCCCGGCCCAACGAAAGCCCCCAGACCCAAATGGAGAGGGGCTGCTTGGGGGCCCCCTGGGGCCCCTTCAGGCCAGCTAGGTCTTTGGGTCCTGGCTCCTTCGCTTTGGGAGCAGTCGCTGGACGTTTGGCACGTTGGCCGGAGAGTGCTTCTCGTGCCGCGACCTGCAACCGGGCAGGTACCTCCCAGGTTCCCGGCCCAACGAAAGCCCCCAGACCCAAATGGAGAGGGGCTGCTTGGGGGCCCCCTGGGGCCCCTTCAGGCCAGCTAGGTCTTTGGGTCCTGGCTCCTTCGCTTTGGGAGCAGTCGCTGGACGTTGGGCACGTTGGCCGGAG
Organism: Gallinula chloropus; assembly: GCF_964237585.1. Classification (NCBI taxonomy): domain Eukaryota; kingdom Metazoa; phylum Chordata; class Aves; order Gruiformes; family Rallidae; genus Gallinula; species Gallinula chloropus. The sequence goes on from NW_028168764.1 coordinate 72,881, forward strand.
AGTGCTTCTCGGGCCGCGACCTGCAACCGGGCAGGTACCTCCCAGGTTCCCGGCCCAACGAAAGCCCCCAGACCCAAATGGAGAGGGGCTGCTTGGGGGCCCCCTGGGGCCCCTTCAGGCCAGCTAGGTCTTTGGGTCCTGGCTCCTTCGCTTTGGGAGCAGTCGCTGGACGTTCGGCACGTTGGCCGGAGAGTGCTTCTCGGGCCGCGACCTGCAACCGGGCAGGTACCTCCCAGGTTCCCGGCCCAACGAAAGCCCCCAGACCCAAATGGAGAGGGGCTGCTTGGGGGCCCCCTGGGGCCCCTTCAGGCCAGCTAGGTCTTTGGGTCCTGGCTCCTTCGCTTTGGGAGCAGTCGCTGGACGTTTGGCATGTTGGCCGGAGAGTGCTTCTCGGGCCGCGACCTGCAACCGGGCAGGTACCTCCCAGGTTCCCGGCCCAACGAAAGCCCCCAGACCCAAATGGAGAGGGGCTGCTTGGGGGCCCCCTGGGGCCCCTTCAGGCCAGCTAGGTCTTTGGGTCCTGGCTCCTTCGCTTTGGGAGCAGTCGCTGGACGTTTGGCACGTTGGCCGGAGAGTGCTTCTCGGGCCGCGACCTGCAACTGGGCAGGTACCTCCCAGGTTCCCGGCCCAACGAAAGCCCCCAGACCCAAATGGAGAGGGGCTGCTTGGGGGCCCCCTGGGGCCCCTTCAGGCCAGCTAGGTCTTTGGGTCCTGGCTCCTTCGCTTTGGGAGCAGTCGCTGGACGTTTGGCACGTTGGCCGGAGAGTGCTTCTCGGGCCGCGACCTGCAACCGGGCAGGTACCTCCCAGGTTCCCGGCCCAACGAAAGCCCCCAGACCCAAATGGAGAGGGGCTGCTTGGGGGCCCCCTGGGGCCCCTTCAGGCCAGCTAGGTCTTTGGGTCCTGGCTCCTTCGCTTTGGGAGCAGTCGCTGGACGTTTGTCATGTTGGCCGGAGAGTGCTTCTCGGGCCGCGACCTGCAACCGGGCAGGTACCTCCCAGGTTCCCGGCCCAACGAAAGCCCCCAGACCCAAATGGAGAGGGGCTGCTTGGGGCCCCCCTGGGGCCCCTTCAGGCCAGCTAGGTCTTTGGGTCCTGGCTCCTTCGCTTTGGGAGCAGTCGCTGGACGTTTGGCATGTTGGCCGGAGAGTGCTTCTCGGGCCGCGACCTGCAACCGGGCAGGTACCTCCCAGGTTCCCGGCCCAACGAAAGCCCCCAGACCCAAATGGAGAGGGGCTGCTTGGGGGCCCCCTGGGGCCCCTTCAGGCCAGCTAGGTCTTTGGGTCCTGGCTCCTTCGCTTTGGGAGCAGTCGCTGGACGTTCGGCACGTTGGCCGGAGAGTGCTTCTCGGGCCGCGACCTGCAACCGGGCAGGTACCTCCCAGGTTCCCGGCCCAACGAAAGCCCCCAGACCCAAATGGAGAGGGGCTGCTTGGGGGCCCCCTGGGGCCCCTTCAGGCCAGCTAGGTCTTTGGGTCCTGGCTCCTTCGCTTTGGGAGCAGTCGCTGGACGTTGGGCACGTTGGCCAGAGAGTGCTTCTCGGGCCGTGACCTGCAACCGGGCAGGTACCTCCCAGGTTCCCGGCCCAACGAAAGCCCCCAGACCCAAATGGAGAGGGGCTGCTTGGGGGCCCCCTGGGGCCCCTTCAGGCCAGCTAGGTCTTTGGGTCCTGGCTCCTTCGCTTTGGGAGCAGTCGCTTGACGTTTGGCACGTTGGCCGGAGAGTGCTTCTCGGGCCGCGACCTGCAACCGGGCAGGTACCTCCCAGGTTCCCGGCCCAACGAAAGCCCCCAGACCCAAATGGAGAGGGGCTGCTTGGGGGCCCCCTGGGGCCCCTTCAGGCCAGCTAGGTCTTTGGGTCCTGGCTCCTTCGCTTTGGGAGCAGTCGCTGGACGTTTGGCACGTTGGCCGGAGAGTGCTTCTCGGGCCGCGACCTGCAACCGGGCAGGTACCTCCCAGGTTCCCGGCCCAACGAAAGCCCCCAGACCCAAATGGAGAGGGGCTGCTTGGGGGCCCCCTGGGGCCCCTTCAGGCCAGCTAGGTCTTTGGGTCCTGGCTCCTTCGCTTTGGGAGCAGTCGCTGGACGTTGGGCACGTTGGCCGGAGAGTGCTTCTCGGGCCGCGACCTGCAACCGGGCAGGTACCTCCCAGGTTCCCGGCCCAACGAAAGCCCCCAGACCCAAATGGAGAGGGGCTGCTTGGGGGCCCCCTGAGGCCCCTTCAGGCCAGCTAGATCTTTGGGTCCTGGCTCCTTCGCTTTGGGAGCAGTCGCTGGACGTTGGGCACGTTGGCCGGAGAGTGCTTCTCGGGCCGCGACCTGCAACCGGGCAGGTACCTCCCAGGTTCCCGGCCCAACGAAAGCCCCCAGACCCAAATGGAGAGGGGCTGCTTGGGGGCCCCCTGGGGCCCCTTCAGGCCAGCTAGGTCTTTGGGTCCTGGCTCCTTCGCTTTGGGAGCAGTCGCTGGACGTTTGGCACGTTGGCCGGAGAGTGCTTCTCGTGCCGCGACCTGCAACCGGGCAGGTACCTCCCAGGTTCCCGGCCCAACGAAAGCCCCCAGACCCAAATGGAGAGGGGCTGCTTGGGGGCCCCCTGGGGCCCCTTCAGGCCAGCTAGGTCTTTGGGTCCTGGCTCCTTCGCTTTGGGAGCAGTCGCTGGACGTTGGGCATGTTGGCCGGAGAGTGCTTCTCGTGCCGCGACCTGCAACCGGGCAGGTACCTCCCAGGTTCCCGGCCCAACGAAAGCCCCCAGACCCAAATGGAGAGGGGCTGCTTGGGGGCCCCCTGGGGCCCCTTCAGGCCAGCTAGGTCTTTGGGTCCTGGCTCCTTCGCTTTGGGAGCAGTCGCTGGACGTTGGGCACGTTGGCCGGAGAGTGCTTCTCGGGCCGCGACCTGCAACCGGGCAGGTACCTCCCAGGTTCCCGGCCCAACGAAAGCCCCCAGACCCAAATGGAGAGGGGCTGCTTGGGGGCCCCCTGGGGCCCCTTCAGGCCAGCTAGGTCTTTGGGTCCTGGCTCCTTCGCTTTGGGAGCAGTCGCTGGACGTTGGGCACGTTGGCCGGAGAGTGCTTCTCGGGCCGCGACCTGCAACCGGGCAGGTACCTCCCAGGTTCCCGGCCCAACGAAAGCCCCCAGACCCAAATGGAGAGGGGCTGCTTGGGGGCCCCCTGGGGCCCCTTCAGGCCAGCTAGGTCTTTGGGTCCTGGCTCCTTCGCTTTGGGAGCAGTCGCTGGACGTTTGGCACGTTGGCCGGAGAGTGCTTCTCGGGCCGCGACCTGCAACCGGGCAGGTAGCTCCCAGGTTCCCGGCCCAACGAAAGCCCCCAGACCCAAATGGAGAGGGGCTGCTTGGGGGCCCCCTGGGGCCCCTTCAGGCCAGCTAGGTCTTTGGGTCCTGGCTCCTTCGCTTTGGGAGCAGTCGCTGGACGTTTGGCACGTTGGCCGGAGAGTGCTTCTCGGGCCGCGACCTGCAACTGGGCAGGTACCTCCCAGGTTCCCGGCCCAACGAAAGCCCCCAGACCCAAATGGAGAGGGGCTGCTTGGGGGCCCCCTGGGGCCCCTTCAGGCCAGCTAGGTCTTTGGGTCCTGGCTCCTTCGCTTTGGGAGCAGTCGCTGGACGTTTGGCACGTTGGCCGGAGAGTGCTTCTCGGGCCGCGACCTGCAACCGGGCAGGTACCTCCCAGGTTCCCGGCCCAACGAAAGCCCCCAGACCCAAATGGAGAGGGGCTGCTTGGGGGCCCCCTGGGGCCCCTTCAGGCCAGCTAGGTCTTTGGGTCCTGGCTCCTTCGCTTTGGGAGCAGTCGCTGGACGTTGGGCACGTTGGCCGGAGAGTGCTTCTCGGGCCGCGACCTGCAACCGGGCAGGTACCTCCCAGGTTCCCGGCCCAACGAAAGCCCCCAGACCCAAATGGAGAGGGGCTGCTTGGGGGCCCCCTGGGGCCCCTTCAGGCCAGCTAGGTCTTTGGGTCCTGGCTCCTTCGCTTTGGGAGCAGTCGCTGGACGTTGGGCACGTTGGCCGGAGAGTGCTTCTCGGGCCGCGACCTGCAACCGGGCAGGTACCTCCCAGGTTCCCGGCCCAACGAAAGCCCCCAGACCCAAATGGAGAGGGGCTGCTTGGGGGCCCCCTGGGGCCCCTTCAGGCCAGCTAGGTCTTTGGGTCCTGGCTCCTTCGCTTTGGGAGCAGTCGCTGGACGTTTGGCACGTTGGCCGGAGAGTGCTTCTCGGGCCGCGACCTGCAACTGGGCAGGTACCTCCCAGGTTCCCGGCCCAACGAAAGCCCCCAGACCCAAATGGAGAGGGGCTGCTTGGGGGCCCCCTGGGGCCCCTTCAGGCCAGCTAGGTCTTTGGGTCCTGGCTCCTTCGCTTTGGGAGCAGTCGCTGGACGTTCGGCACGTTGGCCGGAGAGTGCTTCTCGGGCCGCGACCTGCAACCGGGCAGGTACCTCCCAGGTTCCCGGCCCAACGAAAGCCCCCAGACCCAAATGGAGAGGGGCTGCTTGGGGGCCCCCTGGGGCCCCTTCAGGCCAGCTAGGTCTTTGGGTCCTGGCTCCTTCGCTTTGGGAGCAGTCACTGCACTGGCCCCAGGGGGCCCCCAAGCAGCCCCTCTCCATTTGGGTCTGGGGGCTTTCGTT
>NW_028168764.1:87500-125000 GCF_964237585.1 Gallinula chloropus
TTCGTTGGGCCGGGAACCTGGGAGGTACCTGCCCGGTTGCAGGTCGCGGCCCGAGAAGCACTCTGCGGCCAACATGCCAAACGTCCAGCGACTGCTCCCAAAGCGAAGGAGCCAGGACCCAAAGACCTAGCTGGCCTGAAGGGGCCCCAGGGGGCCCCCAAGCAGCCCCTCTCCATTTGGGTCTGGGGGCTTTCGTTGGGCCGGGAACCTGGGAGGTACCTGCCCGGTTGCAGGTCGCGGCCCGAGAAGCACTCTGCGGCCAACATGCCAAACGTCCAGCGACTGCTCCCAAAGCGAAGGAGCCAGGACCCAAAGACCTAGCTGGCCTGAAGGGGCCCCAGGGGGCCCCCAAGCAGCCCCTCTCCATTTGGGTCTGGGGGCTTTCGTTGGGCCGGGAACCTGGGAGGTACCTGCCCGGTTGCAGGTCGCGGCCCGAGAAGCACTCTGCGGCCAACATGCCAAACGTCCAGCGACTGCTCCCAAAGCGAAGGAGCCAGGACCCAAAGACCTAGCTGGCCTGAAGGGGCCCCAGGGGGCCCCCAAGCAGCCCCTCTCCATTTGGGTCTGGGGGCTTTCGTTGGGCCGGGAACCTGGGAGGTACCTGCCCGGTTGCAGGTCGCGGCCCGAGAAGCACTCTCCGGCCAACATGCCAAACGTCCAGCGACTGCTCCCAAAGCGAAGGAGCCAGGACCCAAAGACCTAGCTGGCCTGAAGGGGCCCCAGGGGGCCCCCAAGCAGCCCCTCTCCATTTGGGTCTGGGGGCTTTCGTTGGGCCGGGAACCTGGGAGGTACCTGCCCGGTTGCAGGTCGCGGCCCGAGAAGCACTCTCCGGCCAACATGCCCAACGTCCAGCGACTGCTCCCAAAGCGAAGGAGCCAGGACCCAAAGACCTAGCTGGCCTGAAGGGGCCCCAGGGGGCCCCCAAGCAGCCCCTCTCCATTTTGGTCTGGGGGCTTTCGTTGGGCCGGGAACCTGGGAGGTACCTGCCCGGTTGCAGGTCGCGGCCCGAGAAGCCCTCTGCGGCCAACATGCCAAACGTCCAGCGACTGCTCCCAAAGCGAAGGAGCCAGGACCCAAAGACCTAGCTGGCCTGAAGGGGCCCCAGGGGGCCCCCAAGCAGCCCCTCTCCATTTGGGTCTGGGGGCTTTCGTTGGGCCGGGAACCTGGGAGGTACCAGCCCGGTTGCAGGTCGCGGCCCGAGAATCACCCTCCGGCCAACATGCCAAACGTCCAGCGACTGCTCCCAAAGCGAAGGAGCCAGGACCCAAAGACCTAGCTGGCCTGAAGGGGCCCCAGGGGGCCCCCAAGCAGCCCCTCTCCATTTGGGTCTGGGGGCTTTCGTTGGGCCGGGAACCTGGGAGGTACCTGCCCGGTTGCAGGTCGCGGCCCGAGAAGCACTCTGCGGCCAACATGCCAAACGTCCAGCGACTGCTCCCAAAGCGAAGGAGCCAGGACCCAAAGACCTAGCTGGCCTGAAGGGGCCCCAGGGGGCCCCCAAGCAGCCCCTCTCCATTTGGGTCTGGGGGCTTTCGTTGGGCCGGGAACCTGGGAGGTACCTGCCCGGTTGCAGGTCGCGGCCCGAGAAGCACTCTGCGGCCAACATGCCAAACGTCCAGCGACTGCTCCCAAAGCGAAGGAGCCAGGACCCAAAGACCTAGCTGGCCTGAAGGGGCCCCAGGGGGCCCCCAAGCAGCCCCTCTCCATTTGGGTCTGGGGGCTTTCGTTGGGCCGGGAACCTGGGAGGTACCTGCCCGGTTGCAGGTCGCGGCCCGAGAAGCACTCTGCGGCCAACATGCCAAACGTCCAGCGACTGCTCCCAAAGCGAAGGAGCCAGGACCCAAAGACCTAGCTGGCCTGAAGGGGCCCCAGGGGGCCCCCAAGCAGCCCCTCTCCATTTGGGTCTGGGGGCTTTCGTTGGGGCGGGAACCTGGGAGGTACCTGCCCAGTTGCAGGTCGCGGCCCGAGAAGCACTCTCCGGCCAATATGCCCAACGTCCAGCGACTGCTCCCAAAGCGAAGGAGCCAGGACCCAAAGTCTTAGCTGGCCTGAATGGGCCCCAGGGGGCCCCCAAGCAGCCCCTCTCCATTTGGGTCTGGGGGCTTTCGTTGGGCCGGGAACCTGGGAGCTACCTGCCCGGTTGCAGGTCGCGGCCCGAGAAGCACTCTCCGGCCAACGTGCCAAACGTCCAGCGACTGCTCCCAAAGCGAAGGAGCCAGGACCCAAAGACCTAGCTGGCCTGAAGGGGCCCCAGGGGGGCCCCAAGCAGCCCCTCTCCATTTGGGTCTGGGGGCTTTCGTTGGGCCGGGAACCTGGGAGGTACCTGCCCGGTTGCAGGTCGCGGCCCGAGAAGCACTCTCCGGCCAACATGCCAAACGTCCAGCGACTGCTCCCAAAGCGAAGGAGCCAGGACCCAAAGACCTAGCTGGCCTGAAGGGGCCCCAGGGAACCCCCAAGCAGCCCCTCTCCATTTGGGTCTGGGGGCTTTCGTTGGGCCGGGAACCTAGGAGGTACCTGCCCGGTTGCAGGTCGCGGCCCGAGAAGCACTCTCCGGCCAACGTGCCAAACGTCCAGCGACTGCTCCCAAAGCGAAGGAGCCAGGACCCAAAGACCTAGCTGGCCTGAAGGGGCCCCAGGGAACCCCCAAGCAGCCCCTCTCCATTTGGGTCTGGGGGCTTTCGTTGGGCCGGGAACCTGGGAGGTACCTGCCCGGTTGCAGGTCGCGGCCCGAGAAGCACTCTGCGGCCAACATGCCAAACGTCCAGCGACTGCTCCCAAAGCGAAGGAGCCAGGACCCAAAGACCTAGCTGGCCTGAAGGGGCCCCAGGGGGCCCCCAAGCAGCCCCTCTCCATTTGGGTCTGGGGGCTTTCGTTGGGGCGGGAACCTGGGAGGTACCTGCCCGGTTGCAGGTCGCGGCCCGAGAAGCACTCTCCGGCCAACATGCCAAACGTCCAGCGACTGCTCCCAAAGCGAAGGAGCCAGGACCCAAAGACCTAGCTGGCCTGAAGGGGCCCCAGGGGGCCCCCAAGCAGCCCCTCTCCATTTGGGTCTGGGGGCTTTCGTTGGGCCGGGAACCTGGGAGGTACCTGCCCGGTTGCAGGTCGCGGCCCGAGAAGCACTCTGCGGCCAACATGCCAAACGTCCAGCGACTGCTCCCAAAGCGAAGGAGCCAGGACCCAAAGACATAGCTGGCCTGAAGGGGCCCCAGGGGGCCCCCAAGCAGCCCCTCTCCATTTGGGTCTGGGGGCTTTCGTTGGGCCGGGAACCTGGGAGGTACCTGCCCGGTTGCAGGTCGCGGCCCGAGAAGCACTCTCCGGCCAACATGCCAAACGTCCAGCGACTGCTCCCAAAGCGAAGGAGCCAGGACCCAAAGACCTAGCTGGCCTGAAGGGGCCCCAGGGGGCCCCCAAGCAGCCCCTCTCCATTTGGGTCTGGGGGCTTTCGTTGGGCCGGGAACCTGGGAGCTACCTGCCCGGTTGCAGGTCGCGGCCCGAGAAGCACTCTCCGGCCAACATGCCAAACGTCCAGCGACTGCTCCCAAAGCGAAGGAGCCAGGACCCAAAGACCTAGCTGGCCTGAAGGGGCCCCAGGGGGCCCCCAAGCAGCCCCTCTCCATTTGGGTCTGGGGGCTTTCGTTGGGCCGGGAACCTGGGAGCTACCTGCCCGGTTGCAGGACGCGGCCCGAGAAGCACTCTCCGGCCAACATGCCCAAACGTCCAGCGACTGCTCCCAAAGCGAAGGAGCCAGGACCCAAAGACCTAGCTGGCCTGAAGGGGCCCCAGGGGGCCCCCAAGCAGCCCCTCTCCATTTGGGTCTGGGGGCTTTCATTGGGCCGGGAACCTGGGAGGTACCTGCCCGGTTGCAGGTCGCGGCCCAAGAAGCACTCACTGGCCAACATGCCAAACGTCCAGCGACTGCTCCCAAAGCGAAGGAGCCAGGACCCAAAGACCTAGCTGGCCTGAAGGGGCCCCAAGGGGGCCCCAAGCAGCCCCTCTCCATTTGGGTCTGGGGGCTTTCGTTGGGCCGGGAACCTGGAAGGTACCTGCCCGGTTGCAGGTCGCGGCCCGAGAAGCACTCTCCGGCCAACATGCCCAACGTCCAGCGACTGCTCCCAAAGCGAAGGAGCCAGGACCCAAAGACCTAGCTGGCCTGAAGGGGCCCCAGGGGGCCCCCAAGCAGCCCCTCTCCATTTGGGTCTGGGGGCTTTCGTTGGGCCGGGAACCTGGGAGGTACCTGCCCGGTTGCAGGTCGCGGCCCGAGAAGCACTCTCCGGCCAACATGCCCAAACTTCCAGCGACTGCTCCCAAAGCGAAGGAGCCAGGACCCAAAGACCTAGCTGGCCTGAAGGGGCCCCAGGGGGCCCCCAAGCAGCCCCTCTCCATTTGGGTCTGGGGGCTTTCGTTGGGCCGGGAACCTGGGAGGTACCTGCCCGGTTGCAGGTCGCGGCCCGAGAAGCACTCTGCGGCCAACATGCCAAACGTCCAGCGACTGCTCCCAAAGCGAAGGAGCCAGGACCCAAAGACCTAGCTGGCCTGAAGGGGCCCCAGGGGGCCCCCAAGCAGCCCCTCTCCATTTGGGTCTGGGGGCTTTTGTTGGGCCGGTAACCTGGGAGGTACCTGCCCGGTTGCAGGTCGCGGCCCGAGAAGCACTCTCCGGCCAACATGCCAAACGTCCAGCGACTGCTCCCAAAGCGAAGGAGCCAGGACCCAAAGACCTAGCTGGCCTGAAGGGGCCCCAGGGGGCCCCCAAGCAGCCCCTCTCCATTTGGGTCTGGGGGCTTTCGTTGGGCCGGGAACCTGGGAGGTACCTGCCCGGTTGCAGGTCGCGGCCCGAGAAGCACTCTCCGGCCAACATGCCAAACGTCCAGCGACTGCTCCCAAAGCGAAGGAGCCAGGACCCAAAGACCTAGCTGGCCTGAAGGGGCCCCAGGGGGCCCCCAAGCAGCCCCTCTCCATTTGGGTCTGGGGGCTTTCGTTGGGCCGGGAACCTGGGAGCTACCTGCCCGGTTGCAGGTCGCGGCCCGAGAAGCACTCTGCGGCCAACATGCCAAACGTCCAGCGACTGCTCCCAAAGCGAAGGAGCCAGGACCCAAAGACCTAGCTGGCCTGAAGGGGCCCCAGGGGGCCCCCAAGCAGCCCCTCTCCATTTGGGTCTGGGGGCTTTCGTTGGGCCGGGAACCTGGGAGGTACCTGCCCGGTTGCAGGTCGCGGCCCGAGAAGCACTCTCCGGCCAACATGCCCAAACGTCCAGCGACTGCTCCCAAAGCGAAGGAGCCAGGACCCAAAGACCTAGCTGGCCTGAAGGGGCCCCAGGGGGCCCCCAAGCAGCCCCTCTCCATTTGGGTCTGGGGGCTTTCGTTGGGCCGGGAACCTGGGAGGTACCTGCCCGGTTGCAGGTCGCGGCCCGAGAAGCACTCTCCGGCCAACATGCCAAACGTCCAGCGACTGCTCCCAAAGCGAAGGAGCCAGGACCCAAAGACCTAGCTGGCCTGAAGGGGCCCCAGGGGGCCCCCAAGCAGCCCCTCTCCATTTGGGTCTGGGGGCTTTCGTTGGGGCGGGAACCTGGGAGGTACCTGCCCGGTTGCAGATCGCGGCCCGAGAAGCACTCTGCGGCCAACATGCCAAACGTCCAGCGACTGCTCCCAAAGCGAAGGAGCCAGGACCCAAAGACCTAGCTGGCCTGAAGGGGCCCCAGGGGGGCCCCAAGCAGCCCCTCTCCATTTGGGTCTGGGGGCTTTCGTTGGGCCGGGAACCTGGGAGGTACCTGCCCGGTTGCAGGTCGCGGCCCGAGAAGCACTCTCCGGCCAACATGCCCAACGTCCAGCGACTGCTCCCAAAGCGAAGGAGCCAGGACCCAAAGACCTAGCTGGCCTGAAGGGGCCCCAGGGGGGCGCCAAGCAGCCCCTCTCCATTTGGGTCTGGGGGCTTTCGTTGGGCCGGGAACCTGGAAGGTACCTGCCCGGTTGCAGGTCGCGGCCCGAGAAGCACTCTCCGGCCAACATGCCCAACGTCCAGCGACTGCTCCCAAAGCGAAGGAGCCAGGACCCAAAGACCTAGCTGGCCTGAAGGGGCCCCAGGGGGCCCCCAAGCAGCCCCTCTCCATTTGGGTCTGGGGGCTTTCGTTGGGCCGGGAACCTGGGAGCTACCTGCCCGGTTGCAGGTCGCGGCCCGAGAAGCACTCTCCGGCCAACATGCCAAACGTCCAGCGACTGCTCCCAAAGCGAAGGAGCCAGGACCCAAAGACCTAGCTGGCCTGAAGGGGCCCCAGGGGGCCCCCAAGCAGCCCCTCTCCATTTGGGTCTGGGGGCTTTCGTTGGGCCGGGAACCTGGGAGGTACCTGCCCGGTTGCAGGTCGCGGCCCGAGAAGCACTCTCCGGCCAACATGCCAAACGTCCAGCGACTGCTCCCAAAGCGAAGGAGCCAGGACCCAAAGACCTAGCTGGCCTGAAGGGGCCCCAGGGGGCCCCCAAGCAGCCCCTCTCCATTTGGGTCTGGGGGCTTTCGTTGGGCCGGGAACCTGGGAGGTACCTGCCCGGTTGCAGGTCGCGGCCCGAGAAGCACTCTCCGGCCAACATGCCAAACGTCCAGCGACTGCTCCCAAAGCGAAGGAGCCAGGACCCAAAGACCTAGCTGGCCTGAAGGGGCCCCAGGGGGCCCCCAAGCAGCCCCTCTCCATTTGGGTCTGGGGGCTTTCGTTGGGCCGGGAACCTGGGAGGTACCTGCCCGGTTGCAGGTCGCGGCCCGAGAAGCACTCTCTGGCCAACATGCCAAACGTCCAGCGACTGCTCCCAAAGCGAAGGAGCCAGGACCCAAAGACCTAGCTGGCCTTAAGGGGCCCCAGGGGGGCCCCAAGCAGCCCCTCTCCATTTGGGTCTGGGGGCTTTCGTTGGGCCGGGAACCTGGGAGGTACCTGCCCAGTTGCAGGTCGCGGCCCGAGAAGCACTCTCCGGCCAACATGCCCAACGTCCAGCGACTGCTCCCAAAGCGAAGGAGCCAGGACCCAAAGACCTAGCTGGCCTGAAGGGGCCCCAGGGGGCCCCCAAGCAGCCCCTCTCCATTTGGGTCTGGGGGCTTTCGTTGGGCCGGGAACCTGGGAGGTACCTGCCCGGTTGCAGGTCGCGGCCCGAGAAGCACTCTCCGGCCAACGTGCCAAACGTCCAGCGACTGCTCCCAAAGCGAAGGAGCCAGGACCCAAAGACCTAGCTGGCCTGAAGGGGCCCCAGGGGGCCCCCAAGCAGCCCCTCTCCATTTGGGTCTGGGGGCTTTCGTTGGGCCGGGAACCTGGGAGGTACCTGCCCGGTTGCAGGTCGCGGCCCGAGAAGCACTCTCTGGCCAACATGCCAAACGTCCAGCGACTGCTCCCAAAGCGAAGGAGCCAGGACCCAAAGACCTAGCTGGCCTGAAGGGGCCCCAGGGGGGCCCCAAGCAGCCCCTCTCCATTTGGGTCTGGGGGCTTTCGTTGGGCCGGGAACCTGGGAGGTACCTGCCCGGTTGCAGGTCGCGGCCCGAGAAGCACTCTCCGGCCAACATGCCCAACGTCCAGCGACTGCTCCCAAAGTGAAGGAGCCAGGACCCAAAGACCTAGCTGGCCTGAAGGGGCCTCAGGGAACCCCCAAGCAGCCCCTCTCCATTTGGGTCTGGGGGCTTTCGTTGGGCCGGGAACCTGGGAGGTACCTGCCCGGTTGCAGGTTGCGGCCCGAGAAGCACTCTCCGGCCAACGTGCCCAACGTCCAGCGACTGCTCCCAAAGCGAAAGAGCCAGGACCCAAAGACCTAGCTGGCCTGAAGGGGCCCCAGGGGGCCCCCAAGCAGCCCCTCTCCATTTGGGTCTGGGGGCTTTCGTTGGGCCGGGAACCTGGGAGGTACCTGCCCGGTTGCAGGTCGCGGCCCGAGAAGCACTCTGCGGCCAACATGCCAAACGTCCGGCGACTGCTCCCAAAGCGAAGGAGCCAGGACCCAAAGACCTAGCTGGCCTGAAGGGGCCCCAGGGGGCCCCCAAGCAGCCCCTCTCCATTTGGGTCTGGGGGCTTTCGTTGGGCCGGGAACCTGGGAGCTACCTGCCCGGTTGCAGGTCGCGGCCCGAGAAGCACTCTCCGGCCAACATGCCAAACGTCCAGCGACTGCTCCCAAAGCGAAGGAGCCAGGACCCAAAGACCTAGCTGGCCTGAAGGGGCCCCAGGGGGCCCCCAAGCAGCCCCTCTCCATTTGGGTCTGGGGGCTTTCGTTGGGCCGGGAACCTGGGAGGTACCTGCCCGGTTGCAGGTCGCGGCCCGAGAAGCACTCTCCGGCCAACATGCCCAAACGTCCAGCGACTGCTCCCAAAGCGAAGGAGCCAGGACCCAAAGACCTAGCTGGCCTGAAGGGGCCCCAGGGGGCCCCCAAGCAGCCCCTCTCCATTTGGGTCTGGGGGCTTTCGTTGGGCCGGGAACCTGGGAGGTACCTGCCCGGTTGCAGGTCGCGGCCCGAGAAGCACTCACTGGCCAACATGCCAAACGTCCAGCGACTGCTCCCAAAGCGAAGGAGCCAGGACCCAAAGACCTAGCTGGCCTGAAGGGGCCCCAGGGGGGCCACAAGCAGCCCCTCTCCATTTGGGTCTGGGGGCTTTCGTTGGGCCGGGAACCTGGAAGGTACCTGCCCGGTTGCAGGTCGCGGCCCGAGAAGCACTCTCCGGCCAACATGCCGAACGTCCAGCGACTGCTCCCAAAGCGAAGGAGCCAGGACCCAAAGACCTAGCTGGCCTGAAGGGGCCCCAGGGGGCCCCCAAGCAGCCCCTCTCCATTTGGGTCTGGGGGCTTTCGTTGGGCCGGGAACCTGGGAGGTACCTGCCCGGTTGCAGGTCGCGGCCCGAGAAGCACTCTCCGGCCAACGTGCCAAACGTCCAGCGACTGCTCCCAAAGCGAAGGAGCCAGGACCCAAAGACCTAGCTGGCCTGAAGGGGCCCCAGGGGGCCCCCAAGCAGCCCCTCTCCATTTGGGTCTGGGGGCTTTCGTTGGGCCGGGAACCTGGGAGGTACCTGCCCGGTTGCAGGTCGCGGCCCGAGAAGCACTCTGCGGCCAACATGCCAAACGTCCAGCGACTGCTCCCAAAGCGAAGGAGCCAGGACCCAAAGACCTAGCTGGCCTGAAGGGGCCCCAGGGGGCCCCCAAGCAGCCCCTCTCCATTTGGGTCTGGGGGCTTTCGTTGGGCCGGGAACCTGGGAGGTACCTGCCCAGTTGCAGGTCGCGGCCCGAGAAGCACTCTCCGGCCAACATGCCCAACGTCCAGCGACTGCTCCCAAAGCGAAGGAGCCAGGACCCAAAGACCTAGCTGGCCTGAAGGGGCCCCAGGGGGCCCCCAAGCAGCCCCTCTCCATTTGGGTCTGGGGGCTTTCCTTGGGCCGGGAACCTGGGAGGTACCTGCCCGGTTGCAGGTCGCGGCCCGAGAAGCACTCTCCGGCCAACGTGCCAAACGTCCAGCGACTGCTCCCAAAGCGAAGGAGCCAGGACCCAAAGACCTAGCTGGCCTGAAGGGGCCCCAGGGGGCCCCCAAGCAGCCCCTCTCCATTTGGGTCTGGGGGCTTTCGTTGGGCCGGGAACCTGGGAGGTACCTGCCCGGTTGCAGGTCGCGGCCCGAGAAGCACTCTCTGGCCAACATGCCAAACGTCCAGCGACTGCTCCCAAAGCGAAGGAGCCAGGACCCAAAGACCTAGCTGGCCTGAAGGGGCCCCAGGGGGGCCCCAAGCAGCCCCTCTCCATTTGGGTCTGGGGGCTTTCGTTGGGCCGGGAACCTGGGAGGTACCTGCCCGGTTGCAGGTCGCGGCCCGAGAAGCACTCTCCGGCCAACATGCCCAACGTCCAGCGACTGCTCCCAAAGTGAAGGAGCCAGGACCCAAAGACCTAGCTGGCCTGAAGGGGCCCCAGGGAACCCCCAAGCAGCCCCTCTCCATTTGGGTCTGGGGGCTTTCGTTGGGCCGGGAACCTGGGAGGTACCTGCCCGGTTGCAGGTTGCGGCCCGAGAAGCACTCTCCGGCCAACGTGCCCAACGTCCAGCGACTGCTCCCAAAGCGAAAGAGCCAGGACCCAAAGACCTAGCTGGCCTGAAGGGGCCCCAGGGGGCCCCCAAGCAGCCCCTCTCCATTTGGGTCTGGGGGCTTTCGTTGGGCCGGGAACCTGGGAGGTACCTGCCCGGTTGCAGGTCGCGGCCCGAGAAGCACTCTGCGGCCAACATGCCAAACGTCCAGCGACTGCTCCCAAAGCGAAGGAGCCAGGACCCAAAGACCTAGCTGGCCTGAAGGGGCCCCAGGGGGCCCCCAAGCAGCCCCTCTCCATTTGGGTCTGGGGGCTTTCGTTGGGCCGGGAACCTGGGAGCTACCTGCCCGGTTGCAGGTCGCGGCCCGAGAAGCACTCTCCGGCCAACATGCCAAACGTCCAGCGACTGCTCCCAAAGCGAAGGAGCCAGGACCCAAAGACCTAGCTGGCCTGAAGGGGCCCCAGGGGGCCCCCAAGCAGCCCCTCTCCATTTGGGTCTGGGGGCTTTCGTTGGGCCGGGAACCTGGGAGGTACCTGCCCGGTTGCAGGTCGCGGCCCGAGAAGCACTCTCCGGCCAACATGCCCAAACGTCCAGCGACTGCTCCCAAAGCGAAGGAGCCAGGACCCAAAGACCTAGCTGGCCTGAAGGGGCCCCAGGGGGCCCCCAAGCAGCCCCTCTCCATTTGGGTCTGGGGGCTTTCGTTGGGCCGGGAACCTGGGAGGTACCTGCCCGGTTGCAGGTCGCGGCCCGAGAAGCACTCACTGGCCAACATGCCAAACGTCCAGCGACTGCTCCCAAAGCGAAGGAGCCAGGACCCAAAGACCTAGCTGGCCTGAAGGGGCCCCAGGGGGGCCACAAGCAGCCCCTCTCCATTTGGGTCTGGGGGCTTTCGTTGGGCCGGGAACCTGGAAGGTACCTGCCCGGTTGCAGGTCGCGGCCCGAGAAGCACTCTCCGGCCAACATGCCGAACGTCCAGCGACTGCTCCCAAAGCGAAGGAGCCAGGACCCAAAGACCTAGCTGGCCTGAAGGGGCCCCAGGGGGCCCCCAAGCAGCCCCTCTCCATTTGGGTCTGGGGGCTTTCGTTGGGCCGGGAACCTGGGAGGTACCTGCCCGGTTGCAGGTCGCGGCCCGAGAAGCACTCTCCGGCCAACGTGCCAAACGTCCAGCGACTGCTCCCAAAGCGAAGGAGCCAGGACCCAAAGACCTAGCTGGCCTGAAGGGGCCCCAGGGGGCCCCCAAGCAGCCCCTCTCCATTTGGGTCTGGGGGCTTTCGTTGGGCCGGGAACCTGGGAGGTACCTGCCCGGTTGCAGGTCGCGGCCCGAGAAGCACTCTGCGGCCAACATGCCAAACGTCCAGCGACTGCTCCCAAAGCGAAGGAGCCAGGACCCAAAGAACTAGCTGGCCTGAAGGGGCCCCAGGGGGCCCCCAAGCAGCCCCTCTCCATTTGGGTCTGGGGGCTTTCGTTGGGCCGGGAACCTGGGAGGTACCTGCCCGGTTGCAGGTCGCGGCCCGAGAAGCACTCTCCGGCCAACATGCCAAACGTCCAGCGACTGCTCCCAAAGCGAAGGAGCCAGGACCCAAAGACCTAGCTGGCCTGAAGGGGCCCCAGGGGGCCCCCAAGCAGCCCCTCTCCATTTGGGTCTGGGGGCTTTCGTTGGGCCGGGAACCTGGGAGGTACCTGCCCGGTTACAGGTCGCGGCCCGAGAAGCACTCTGCGGCCAACATGCCAAACGTCCAGCGACTGCTCCCAAAGCGAAGGAGCCAGGACCCAAAGACCTAGCTGGCCTGAAGGGGCCCCAGGGGGCCCCCAAGCAGCCCCTCTCCATTTGGGTCTGGGGGCTTTCGTTGGGCCGGGAACCTGGGAGGTACCTGCCCGGTTGCAGGTCGCGGCCCGAGAAGCACTCTCCGGCCAACATGCCAAACGTCCAGCGACTGCTCCCAAAGCGAAGGAGCCAGGACCCAAAGACCTAGCTGGCCTGAAGTGGCCCCAGGGGGGCCCCCAAGCAGCCCCTCTCCATTTGGGTCTGGGGGCTTTCGTTGGGCCGGGAACCTGGGAGGTACCTGCCCGGTTGCAGGTCGCGGCCCGAGAAGCACTCTCCGACCAACATGCCCAACGTCCAGCGACTGCTCCCAAAGCGAAGGAGCCAGGACCCAAAGACCTAGCTGGCCTGAAGGGGCCCCAGGGGGCCCCCAAGCAGCCCCTCTCCATTTGGGTCTGGGGGCTTTCGTTGGGCCGGGAACCTGGGAGGTACCTGCCCGGTTGCAGGTCGCGGCCCGAGAAGCACTCTGCGGCCAACATGCCAAACGTCCAGCGACTGCTCCCAAAGCGAAGGAGCCATGACCCAAAGACCTAGCTGGCCTGAAGGGGCCCCAGGGGGCCCCCAAGCAGCCCCTCTCCATTTGGGTCTGGGGGCTTTCGTTGGGCCGGGAACCTGGGAGGTACCTGCCCGGTTGCAGGTCGCGGCCCGAGAAGCACTCTCCGGCCAACATGCCAAACGTCCAGCGACTGCTCCCAAAGCGAAGCAGCCAGGACCCAAAGACCTAGCTGGCCTGAAGGGGCCCCAGGGGGCCCCCAAGCAGCCCCTCTCCATTTGGGTCTGGGGGCTTTCGTTGGGGCGTGAACCTGGGAGGTACCTGCCCGGTTGCAGGTCGCGGCCCGAGAAGCACTCTGCGGCCAACATGCCAAACGTCCAGCGACTACTCCCAAAGCGAAGGAGCCTGGACCCAAAGACCTAGCTGGCCTGAAGGGGCCCCAGGGGGCCCCCAAGCAGCCCCTCTCCATTTGGGTCTGGGGGCTTTCGTTGGGCCGGGAACCTGGGAGGTACCTGCCCGGTTGCAGGTCGCGGCCCGAGAAGCACTCTGCGGCCAACATGCCAAACGTCCAGCGACTACTCCCAAAGCGAAGGAGCCTGGACCCAAAGACCTAGCTGGCCTGAAGGGGCCCCAGGGGGCCCCCAAGCAGCCCCTCTCCATTTGGGTCTGGGGGCTTTCGTTGGGCCGGGAACCTGGGAGGTACCTGCCCGGTTGCAGGTCGCGGCCCGAGAAGCACTCTCCGGCCAACATGCCAAACGTCCAGCGACTGCTCCCAAAGCGAAGGAGCCAGGACCCAAAGACCTAGCTGGCCTGAAGGGGCCCCAGGGGGCCCCCAAGCAGCCCCTCTCCATTTGGGTCTGGGGGCTTTCGTTGGGGCGGGAACCTGGGAGGTACCTGCCCGGTTGCAGGTCGCGGCCCGAGAAGCACTCTCCGGCCAACATGCCAAACGTCCAGCGACTGCTCCCAAAGCGAAGGAGCCAGGACCCAAAGACCTAGCTGGCCTGAAGGGGCCCCAGGGGGCCCCCAAGCAGCCCCTCTCCATTTGGGTCTGGGGGCTTTCGTTGGGCCGGGAACCTGGGAGGTACCTGCCCGGTTGCAGGTCGCGGCCCGAGAAGCACTCTCCAGCCAACATGCCAAACGTCCAGCGACTGCTCCCAAAGCGAAGGAGCCAGGACCCAAAGACCTAGCTGGCCTGAAGGGGCCCCAGGGGGCCCCCAAGCAGCCCCCCTCCATTTGGGTCTGGGGGCTTTCGTTGGGTCGGGAAGCTGGGAGGTACCTGCCCGGTTGCAGGTCGCGGCCCGAGAAGCACTCTGCGGCCAACATGCCAAACGTCCAGCGACTGCTCCCAAAGCGAAGGAGCCAGGACCCAAAGACCTAGCTGGCCTGAAGGGGCCCCAGGGGGCCCCCAAGCAGCCCCTCTCCATTTGGGTCTGGGGGCTTTCGTTGGGCCGGGAACCTGGGAGGTACCTGCCCGGTTGCAGGTCGCGGCCCGAGAAGCACTCTGCGGCCAACATGCCAAACGTCCAGCGACTGCTCCCAAAGCGAAGGAGCCAGGACCCAAAGACCTAGCTGGCCTGAAGGGGCCCCAGGGGGCCCCCAAGCAGCCCCTCTCCATTTGGGTCTGGGGGCTTTCGTTGGGCCGGGAACCTGGGAGGTACCTGCCCGGTTGCAGGTCGCGGCCCGAGAAGCACTCTGCGGCCAACATGCCAAACGTCCAGCGACTGCTCCCAAAGCGAAGGAGCCAGGACCCAAAGACCTAGCTGGCCTGAAGGGGCCCCAGGGGGCCCCCAAGCAGCCCCTCTCCATTTGGGTCTGGGGGCTTTCGTTGGGGCGGGAACCTGGGAGGTACCTGCCCGGTTGCAGGTCGCGGCCCGAGAAGCACTCTCCGGCCAACATGCCAAACGTCCAGCGACTGCTCCCAAAGCGAAGGAGCCAGGACCCAAAGACCTAGCTGGCCTGAAGGGGCCCCAGGGGGCCCCCAAGCAGCCCCTCTCCATTTGGGTCTGGGGGCTTTCGTTGGGCCGGGAACCTGGGAGGTACCTGCCCGGTTGCAGGTCGCGGCCCGAGAAGCACTCTCCAGCCAACATGCCAAACGTCCAGCGACTGCTCCCAAAGCGAAGGAGCCAGGACCCAAAGACCTAGCTGGCCTGAAGGGGCCCCAGGGGGCCCCCAAGCAGCCCCTCTCCATTTGGGTCTGGGGGCTTTCGTTGGGCCGGGAACCTGGGAGGTACCTGCCCGGTTGCAGGTCGCGGCCCGAGAAGCACTCTCCGGCCAACATGCCAAACGTCCAGCGACTGCTCCCAAAGCGAAGGAGCCAGGACCCAAAGACCTAGCTGGCCTGAAGGGGCCCCAGGGGGCCCCCAAGCAGCCCCTCTCCATTTGGGTCTGGGGGCTTTCGTTGGGCCGGGAACCTGGGAGGTACCTGCCTGGTTGCAGGTCGCGGCCCGAGAAGCACTCTCCGGCCAACGTGCCAAACGTCCAGCGACTGCTCCCAAAGCGAAGGAGCCAGGACCCAAGACCTAGCTGGCCTGAAGGGGCCCCAGGGGGCCCCCAAGCAGCCCCTCTCCATTTGGGTCTGGGGGCTTTCGTTGGGCCGGGAACCTGGGAGGTACCTGCCCGGTTGCAGGTCGCGGCCCGAGAAGCACTCTCCGGCCAACATGCCAAACGTCCAGCGACTGCTCCCAAAGCGAAGGAGCCAGGACCCAAAGACCTAGCTGGCCTGAAGGGGCCCCAGGGGGCCCCCAAGCAGCCCCTCTCCATTTGGGTCTGGGGGCTTTCGTTGGGGCGGGAACCTGGGAGGTACCTGCCCGGTTGCAGGTCGCGGCCCGAGAAGCACTCTCCGGCCAACATGCCAAACGTCCAGCGACTGCTCCCAAAGCGAAGGAGCCAGGACCCAAAGACCTAGCTGGCCTGAAGGGGCCCCAGGGGGCCCCCAAGCAGCCCCTCTCCATTTGGGTCTGGGGGCTTTCGTTGGGCCGGGAACCTGGGAGGTACCTGCCCGGTTACAGGTCGCGGCCCGAGAAGCACTCTGCGGCCAACATGCCAAACGTCCAGCGACTGCTCCCAAAGCGAAGGAGCCAGGACCCAAAGACCTAGCTGGCCTGAAGGGGCCCCAGGGGGCCCCCAAGCAGCCCCTCTCCATTTGGGTCTGGGGGCTTTCGTTGGGCCGGGAACCTGGGAGGTACCTGCCCGGTTGCAGGTCGCGGCCCGAGAAGCACTCTCCGGCCAACATGCCAAACGTCCAGCGACTGCTCCCAAAGCGAAGGAGCCAGGACCCAAAGACCTAGCTGGCCTGAAGTGGCCCCAGGGGGGCCCCCAAGCAGCCCCTCTCCATTTGGGTCTGGGGGCTTTCGTTGGGCCGGGAACCTGGGAGGTACCTGCCCGGTTGCAGGTCGCGGCCCGAGAAGCACTCTCCGACCAACATGCCCAACGTCCAGCGACTGCTCCCAAAGCGAAGGAGCCAGGACCCAAAGACCTAGCTGGCCTGAAGGGGCCCCAGGGGGCCCCCAAGCAGCCCCTCTCCATTTGGGTCTGGGGGCTTTCGTTGGGCCGGGAACCTGGGAGGTACCTGCCCGGTTGCAGGTCGCGGCCCGAGAAGCACTCTGCGGCCAACATGCCAAACGTCCAGCGACTGCTCCCAAAGCGAAGGAGCCATGACCCAAAGACCTAGCTGGCCTGAAGGGGCCCCAGGGGGCCCCCAAGCAGCCCCTCTCCATTTGGGTCTGGGGGCTTTCGTTGGGCCGGGAACCTGGGAGGTACCTGCCCGGTTGCAGGTCGCGGCCCGAGAAGCACTCTCCGGCCAACATGCCAAACGTCCAGCGACTGCTCCCAAAGCGAAGCAGCCAGGACCCAAAGACCTAGCTGGCCTGAAGGGGCCCCAGGGGGCCCCCAAGCAGCCCCTCTCCATTTGGGTCTGGGGGCTTTCGTTGGGGCGTGAACCTGGGAGGTACCTGCCCGGTTGCAGGTCGCGGCCCGAGAAGCACTCTGCGGCCAACATGCCAAACGTCCAGCGACTACTCCCAAAGCGAAGGAGCCTGGACCCAAAGACCTAGCTGGCCTGAAGGGGCCCCAGGGGGCCCCCAAGCAGCCCCTCTCCATTTGGGTCTGGGGGCTTTCGTTGGGCCGGGAACCTGGGAGGTACCTGCCCGGTTGCAGGTCGCGGCCCGAGAAGCACTCTGCGGCCAACATGCCAAACGTCCAGCGACTACTCCCAAAGCGAAGGAGCCTGGACCCAAAGACCTAGCTGGCCTGAAGGGGCCCCAGGGGGCCCCCAAGCAGCCCCTCTCCATTTGGGTCTGGGGGCTTTCGTTGGGCCGGGAACCTGGGAGGTACCTGCCCGGTTGCAGGTCGCGGCCCGAGAAGCACTCTCCGGCCAACATGCCAAACGTCCAGCGACTGCTCCCAAAGCGAAGGAGCCAGGACCCAAAGACCTAGCTGGCCTGAAGGGGCCCCAGGGGGCCCCCAAGCAGCCCCTCTCCATTTGGGTCTGGGGGCTTTCGTTGGGGCGGGAACCTGGGAGGTACCTGCCCGGTTGCAGGTCGCGGCCCGAGAAGCACTCTCCGGCCAACATGCCAAACGTCCAGCGACTGCTCCCAAAGCGAAGGAGCCAGGACCCAAAGACCTAGCTGGCCTGAAGGGGCCCCAGGGGGCCCCCAAGCAGCCCCTCTCCATTTGGGTCTGGGGGCTTTCGTTGGGCCGGGAACCTGGGAGGTACCTGCCCGGTTGCAGGTCGCGGCCCGAGAAGCACTCTCCAGCCAACATGCCAAACGTCCAGCGACTGCTCCCAAAGCGAAGGAGCCAGGACCCAAAGACCTAGCTGGCCTGAAGGGGCCCCAGGGGGCCCCCAAGCAGCCCCCCTCCATTTGAGTCTGGGGGCTTTCGTTGGGTCGGGAAGCTGGGAGGTACCTGCCCGGTTGCAGGTCGCGGCCCGAGAAGCACTCTGCGGCCAACATGCCAAACGTCCAGCGACTGCTCCCAAAGCGAAGGAGCCAGGACCCAAAGACCTAGCTGGCCTGAAGGGGCCCCAGGGGGCCCCCAAGCAGCCCCTCTCCATTTGGGTCTGGGGGCTTTCGTTGGGCCGGGAACCTGGGAGGTACCTGCCCGGTTGCAGGTCGCGGCCCGAGAAGCACTCTGCGGCCAACATGCCAAACGTCCAGCGACTGCTCCCAAAGCGAAGGAGCCAGGACCCAAAGACCTAGCTGGCCTGAAGGGGCCCCAGGGGGCCCCCAAGCAGCCCCTCTCCATTTGGGTCTGGGGGCTTTCGTTGGGCCGGGAACCTGGGAGCTACCTGCCCGGTTGCAGGTCGCGGCCCGAGAAGCACTCTGCGGCCAACATGCCAAACGTCCAGCGACTGCTCCCAAAGCGAAGGAGCCAGGACCCAAAGACCTAGCTGGCCTGAAGGGGCCCCAGGGGGCCCCCAAGCAGCCCCTCTCCATTTGGGTCTGGGGGCTTTCGTTGGGGCGGGAACCTGGGAGGTACCTGCCCGGTTGCAGGTCGCGGCCCGAGAAGCACTCTCCGGCCAACATGCCAAACGTCCAGCGACTGCTCCCAAAGCGAAGGAGCCAGGACCCAAAGACCTAGCTGGCCTGAAGGGGCCCCAGGGGGCCCCCAAGCAGCCCCTCTCCATTTGGGTCTGGGGGCTTTCGTTGGGCCGGGAACCTGGGAGGTACCTGCCCGGTTGCAGGTCGCGGCCCGAGAAGCACTCTCCAGCCAACATGCCAAACGTCCAGCGACTGCTCCCAAAGCGAAGGAGCCAGGACCCAAAGACCTAGCTGGCCTGAAGGGGCCCCAGGGGGCCCCCAAGCAGCCCCTCTCCATTTGGGTCTGGGGGCTTTCGTTGGGCCGGGAACCTGGGAGGTACCTGCCCGGTTGCAGGTCGCGGCCCGAGAAGCACTCTCCGGCCAACATGCCAAACGTCCAGCGACTGCTCCCAAAGCGAAGGAGCCAGGACCCAAAGACCTAGCTGGCCTGAAGGGGCCCCAGGGGGCCCCCAAGCAGCCCCTCTCCATTTGGGTCTGGGGGCTTTCGTTGGGCCGGGAACCTGGGAGGTACCTGCCTGGTTGCAGGTCGCGGCCCGAGAAGCACTCTCCGGCCAACGTGCCAAACGTCCAGCGACTGCTCCCAAAGCGAAGGAGCCAGGACCCAAGACCTAGCTGGCCTGAAGGGGCCCCAGGGGGCCCCCAAGCAGCCCCTCTCCATTTGGGTCTGGGGGCTTTCGTTGGGCCGGGAACCTGGGAGGTACCTGCCCGGTTGCAGGTCGCGGCCCGAGAAGCACTCTCCGGCCAACATGCCAAACGTCCAGCGACTGCTCCCAAAGCGAAGGAGCCAGGACCCAAAGACCTAGCTGGCCTGAAGGGGCCCCAGGGGGCCCCCAAGCAGCCCCTCTCCATTTGGGTCTGGGGGCTTTCGTTGGGGCGGGAACCTGGGAGGTACCTGCCCGGTTGCAGGTCGCGGCCCGAGAAGCACTCTCCGGCCAACATGCCAAACGTCCAGCGACTGCTCCCAAAGCGAAGGAGCCAGGACCCAAAGACCTAGCTGGCCTGAAGGGGCCCCAGGGGGCCCCCAAGCAGCCCCTCTCCATTTGGGTCTGGGGGCTTTCGTTGGGCCGGGAACCTGGGAGGTACCTGCCCGGTTACAGGTCGCGGCCCGAGAAGCACTCTGCGGCCAACATGCCAAACGTCCAGCGACTGCTCCCAAAGCGAAGGAGCCAGGACCCAAAGACCTAGCTGGCCTGAAGGGGCCCCAGGGGGCCCCCAAGCAGCCCCTCTCCATTTGGGTCTGGGGGCTTTCGTTGGGCCGGGAACCTGGGAGGTACCTGCCCGGTTGCAGGTCGCGGCCCGAGAAGCACTCTCCGGCCAACATGCCAAACGTCCAGCGACTGCTCCCAAAGCGAAGGAGCCAGGACCCAAAGACCTAGCTGGCCTGAAGTGGCCCCAGGGGGGCCCCCAAGCAGCCCCTCTCCATTTGGGTCTGGGGGCTTTCGTTGGGCCGGGAACCTGGGAGGTACCTGCCCGGTTGCAGGTCGCGGCCCGAGAAGCACTCTCCGACCAACATGCCCAACGTCCAGCGACTGCTCCCAAAGCGAAGGAGCCAGGACCCAAAGACCTAGCTGGCCTGAAGGGGCCCCAGGGGGCCCCCAAGCAGCCCCTCTCCATTTGGGTCTGGGGGCTTTCGTTGGGCCGGGAACCTGGGAGGTACCTGCCCGGTTGCAGGTCGCGGCCCGAGAAGCACTCTGCGGCCAACATGCCAAACGTCCAGCGACTGCTCCCAAAGCGAAGGAGCCATGACCCAAAGACCTAGCTGGCCTGAAGGGGCCCCAGGGGGCCCCCAAGCAGCCCCTCTCCATTTGGGTCTGGGGGCTTTCGTTGGGCCGGGAACCTGGGAGGTACCTGCCCGGTTGCAGGTCGCGGCCCGAGAAGCACTCTCCGGCCAACATGCCAAACGTCCAGCGACTGCTCCCAAAGCGAAGCAGCCAGGACCCAAAGACCTAGCTGGCCTGAAGGGGCCCCAGGGGGCCCCCAAGCAGCCCCTCTCCATTTGGGTCTGGGGGCTTTCGTTGGGGCGTGAACCTGGGAGGTACCTGCCCGGTTGCAGGTCGCGGCCCGAGAAGCACTCTGCGGCCAACATGCCAAACGTCCAGCGACTACTCCCAAAGCGAAGGAGCCTGGACCCAAAGACCTAGCTGGCCTGAAGGGGCCCCAGGGGGCCCCCAAGCAGCCCCTCTCCATTTGGGTCTGGGGGCTTTCGTTGGGCCGGGAACCTGGGAGGTACCTGCCCGGTTGCAGGTCGCGGCCCGAGAAGCACTCTGCGGCCAACATGCCAAACGTCCAGCGACTACTCCCAAAGCGAAGGAGCCTGGACCCAAAGACCTAGCTGGCCTGAAGGGGCCCCAGGGGGCCCCCAAGCAGCCCCTCTCCATTTGGGTCTGGGGGCTTTCGTTGGGCCGGGAACCTGGGAGGTACCTGCCCGGTTGCAGGTCGCGGCCCGAGAAGCACTCTCCGGCCAACATGCCAAACGTCCAGCGACTGCTCCCAAAGCGAAGGAGCCAGGACCCAAAGACCTAGCTGGCCTGAAGGGGCCCCAGGGGGCCCCCAAGCAGCCCCTCTCCATTTGGGTCTGGGGGCTTTCGTTGGGGCGGGAACCTGGGAGGTACCTGCCCGGTTGCAGGTCGCGGCCCGAGAAGCACTCTCCGGCCAACATGCCAAACGTCCAGCGACTGCTCCCAAAGCGAAGGAGCCAGGACCCAAAGACCTAGCTGGCCTGAAGGGGCCCCAGGGGGCCCCCAAGCAGCCCCTCTCCATTTGGGTCTGGGGGCTTTCGTTGGGCCGGGAACCTGGGAGGTACCTGCCCGGTTGCAGGTCGCGGCCCGAGAAGCACTCTCCAGCCAACATGCCAAACGTCCAGCGACTGCTCCCAAAGCGAAGGAGCCAGGACCCAAAGACCTAGCTGGCCTGAAGGGGCCCCAGGGGGCCCCCAAGCAGCCCCCCTCCATTTGGGTCTGGGGGCTTTCGTTGGGTCGGGAAGCTGGGAGGTACCTGCCCGGTTGCAGGTCGCGGCCCGAGAAGCACTCTGCGGCCAACATGCCAAACGTCCAGCGACTGCTCCCAAAGCGAAGGAGCCAGGACCCAAAGACCTAGCTGGCCTGAAGGGGCCCCAGGGGGCCCCCAAGCAGCCCCTCTCCATTTGGGTCTGGGGGCTTTCGTTGGGCCGGGAACCTGGGAGGTACCTGCCCGGTTGCAGGTCGCGGCCCGAGAAGCACTCTGCGGCCAACATGCCAAACGTCCAGCGACTGCTCCCAAAGCGAAGGAGCCAGGACCCAAAGACCTAGCTGGCCTGAAGGGGCCCCAGGGGGCCCCCAAGCAGCCCCTCTCCATTTGGGTCTGGGGGCTTTCGTTGGGCCGGGAACCTGGGAGCTACCTGCCCGGTTGCAGGTCGCGGCCCGAGAAGCACTCTGCGGCCAACATGCCAAACGTCCAGCGACTGCTCCCAAAGCGAAGGAGCCAGGACCCAAAGACCTAGCTGGCCTGAAGGGGCCCCAGGGGGCCCCCAAGCAGCCCCTCTCCATTTGGGTCTGGGGGCTTTCGTTGGGGCGGGAACCTGGGAGGTACCTGCCCGGTTGCAGGTCGCGGCCCGAGAAGCACTCTCCGGCCAACATGCCAAACGTCCAGCGACTGCTCCCAAAGCGAAGGAGCCAGGACCCAAAGACCTAGCTGGCCTGAAGGGGCCCCAGGGGGCCCCCAAGCAGCCCCTCTCCATTTGGGTCTGGGGGCTTTCGTTGGGCCGGGAACCTGGGAGGTACCTGCCCGGTTGCAGGTCGCGGCCCGAGAAGCACTCTCCAGCCAACATGCCAAACGTCCAGCGACTGCTCCCAAAGCGAAGGAGCCAGGACCCAAAGACCTAGCTGGCCTGAAGGGGCCCCAGGGGGCCCCCAAGCAGCCCCCCTCCATTTGGGTCTGGGGGCTTTCGTTGGGCCGGGAACCTGGGAGGTACCTGCCCGGTTGCAGGTCGCGGCCCGAGAAGCACTCTGCGGCCAACATGCCAAACGTCCAGCGACTGCTCCCAAAGCGAAGGAGCCAGGACCCAAAGACCTAGCTGGCCTGAAGGGGTCCCAGGGGGCCCCCAAGCAGCCCCTCTCCATTTGGGTCTGGGGGCTTTCGTTGGGCCGGGAACCTGGGAGCTACCTGCCCGGTTGCAGGTCGCGGCCCGAGAAGCACTCTGCGGCCAACATGCCAAACGTCCAGCGACTGCTCCCAAAGCGAAGGAGCCAGGACCCAAAGACCTAGCTGGCCTGAAGGGGCCCCAGGGGGCCCCCAAGCAGCCCCTCTCCATTTGGGTCTGGGGGCTTTCGTTGGGGCGGGAACCTGGGAGGTACCTGCCCGGTTGCAGGTCGCGGCCCGAGAAGCACTCTCCGGCCAACATGCCAAACGTCCAGCGACTGCTCCCAAAGCGAAGGAGCCAGGACCCAAAGACCTAGCTGGCCTGAAGGGGCCCCAGGGGGCCCCCAAGCAGCCCCTCTCCATTTGGGTCTGGGGGCTTTCGTTGGGCCGGGAACCTGGGAGGTACCTGCCCGGTTGCAGGTCGCGGCCCGAGAAGCACTCTCCAGCCAACATGCCAAACGTCCAGCGACTGCTCCCAAAGCGAAGGAGCCAGGACCCAAAGACCTAGCTGGCCTGAAGGGGCCCCAGGGGGCCCCCAAGCAGCCCCCCTCCATTTGGGTCTGGGGGCTTTCGTTGGGCCGGGAACCTGGGAGGTACCTGCCCGGTTGCAGGTCGCGGCCCGAGAAGCACTCTGCGGCCAACATGCCGAACGTCCAGCGACTGCTCCCAAAGCGAAGGAGCCAGGACCCAAAGACCTAGCTGGCCTGAAGGGGCCCCAGGGGGCCCCCAAGCAGCCCCTCTCCATTTGGGTCTGGGGGCTTTCGTTGGGCCGGGAACCTGGGAGGTACCTGCCCGGTTGCAGGTCGCGGCCCGAGAAGCACTCTGCGGCCAACATGCCAAACGTCCAGCGACTGCTCCCAAAGCGAAGGAGCCAGGACCCAAAGACCTAGCTGGCCTGAAGGGGCCCCAGGGGGCCCCCAAGCAGCCCCTCTCCATTTGGGTCTGGGGGCTTTCGTTGGGCCGGGAACCTGGGAGGTACCTGCCCGGTTGCAGGTCGCGGCCCGAGAAGCACTCTGCGGCCAACATGCCAAACGTCCAGCGACTGCTCCCAAAGCGAAGGAGCCAGGACCCAAAGACCTAGCTGGCCTGAAGGGGTCCCAGGGGGCCCCCAAGCAGCCCCTCTCCATTTGGGTCTGGGGGCTTTCGTTGGGCCGGGAACCTGGGAGGTACCTGCCCGGTTGCAGGTCGCGGCCCGAGAAGCACTCTGCGGCCAACATGCCAAACGTCCAGCGACTGCTCCCAAAGCGAAGGAGCCAGGACCCAAAGACCTAGCTGGCCTGAAGGGGCCCCAGGGGGCCCCCAAGCAGCCCCTCTCCATTTGGGTCTGGGGGCTTTCGTTGGGCCGGGAACCTGGGAGCTACCTGCCCGGTTGCAGGTCGCGGCCCGAGAAGCACTCTCCGGCCAACATGCCAAACGTCCAGCGACTGCTCCCAAAGCGAAGGAGCCAGGACCCAAAGACCTAGCTGGCCTGAAGGGGCCCCAGGGGTCCCCCAAGCAGCCCCCCTCCATTAGGGTCTGGGGGCTTTCGTTGGGCCGGGAACCTGGGAGGTACCTGCCCGGTTGCAGGTCGCGGCCCGAGAAGCACTCTGCGGCCAACATGCCAAACGTCCAGCGACTGCTCCCAAAGCGAAGGAGCCAGGACCCAAAGACCTAGCTGGCCTGAAGGGGCCCCAGGGGGCCCCCAAGCAGCCCCTCTCCATTTGGGTCTGGGGGCTTTCGTTGGGCCGGGAACCTGGGAGGTACCTGCCCGGTTGCAGGTCGCGGCCCGAGAAGCACTCTGCGGCCAACATGCCAAACGTCCAGCGACTGCTCCCAAAGCGAAGGAGCCAGGACCCAAAGACCTAGCTGGCCTGAAGGGGCCCCAGGGGGCCCCCAAGCAGCCCCTCTCCATTTGGGTCTGGGGGCTTTCGTTGGGCCGGGAACCTGGGAGGTACCTGCCCGGTTGCAGGTCGCGGCCCGAGAAGCACCCTCCGGCCAACATGCCAAACGTCCAGCGACTGCTCCCAAAGCGAAGCAGCCAGGACCCAAAGACCTAGCTGGCCTGAAGGGGCCCCTGGGGGCCCCCAAGCAGCCCCTCTCCATTTGGGTCTGGGGGCTTTCGTTGGGCCGGGAACCTGGGAGGTACCTGCCCGGTTGCAGGTCGCGGCCCGAGAAGCACTCTGCGGCCAACATGCCAAACGTCCAGCGACTGCTCCCAAAGCGAAGGAGCCAGGACCCAAAGACCTAGCTGGCCTGAAGGGGCCCCAGGGGGCCCCCAAGCAGCCCCTCTCCATTTGGGTCTGGGGGCTTTCGTTGGGCCGGGAACCTGGGAGGTACCTGCCCGGTTGCAGGTCGCGGCCCGAGAAGCACTCTGCGGCCAACATGCCAAACGTCCAGCGACTGCTCCCAAAGCGAAGGAGCCAGGACCCAAAGACCTAGCTGGCCTGAAGGGGCCCCAGGGGGCCCCCAAGCAGCCCCTCTCCATTTGGGTCTGGGGGCTTTCGTTGGGCCGGGAACCTGGGAGGTACCTGCCCGGTTGCAGGTCGCGGCCCGAGAAGCACTCTGCGGCCAACATGTCAAACGTCCAGCGACTGCTCCCAAAGCGAAGGAGCCAGGACCCAAAGACCTAGCTGGCCTGAAGGGGCCCCAGGGGGCCCCCAAGCAGCCCCTCTCCATTTGGGTCTGGGGGCTTTCGTTGGGGCGGGAACCTGGGAGGTACCTGCCCGGTTGCAGGTCGCGGCCCGAGAAGCACTCTGCGGCCAACATGCCAAACGTCCAGCGACTGCTCCCAAAGCGAAGGAGCCAGGACCCAAAGACCTAGCTGGCCTGAAGGGGCCCCAGGGGGCCCCCAAGCAGCCCCTCTCCATTTGGGTCTGGGGGCTTTCGTTGGGCCGGGAACCTGGGAGGTACCTGCCCGGTTGCAGGTCGCGGCCCGAGAAGCACTCTCCGGCCAACATGCCAAACGTCCAGCGACTGCTCCCAAAGCGAAGGAGCCAGGACCCAAAGACCTAGCTGGCCTGAAGGGGCCCCAGGGGGCCCCCAAGCAGCCCCTCTCCATTTGGGTCTGGGGGCTTTCGTTGGGCCGGGAACCTGGGAGGTACCTGCCCGGTTGCAGGTCGCGGCCCGAGAAGCACTCTCCGGCCAACATGCCAAACGTCCAGCGACTGCTCCCAAAGCGAAGGAGCCAGGACCCAAAGACCTAGCTGGCCTGAAGGGGCCCCAGGGGGCCCCCAAGCAGCCCCTCTCCATTTGGGTCTGGGGGCTTTCGTTGGGCCGGGAACCTGGGAGGTACCTGCCCGGTTGCAGGTCGCGGCCCGAGAAGCACTCTGCGGCCAACATGCCAAACGTCCAGCGACTGCTCCCAAAGCGAAGGAGCCAGGACCCAAAGACCTAGCTGGCCTGAAGGGGCCCCAGGGGGCCCCCAAGCAGCCCCTCTCCATTTGGGTCTGGGGGCTTTCGTTGGGCCGGGAACCTGGGAGGTACCTGCCCGGTTGCAGGTCGCGGCCCGAGAAGCACTCTCCGGCCAACATGCCAAACGTCCAGCGACTGCTCCCAAAGCGAAGGAGCCAGGACCCAAAGACCTAGCTGGCCTGAAGGGGCCCCAGGGGGCCCCCAAGCAGCCCCTCTCCATTTGGGTCTGGGGGCTTTCGTTGGGCCGGGAACCTGGGAGGTACCTGCCCGGTTGCAGGTCGCGGCCCGAGAAGCACTCTGCGGCCAACATGCCAAACGTCCAGCGACTGCTCCCAAAGCGAAGGAGCCTGGACCCAAAGACCTAGCTGGCCTGAAGGGGCCCCAGGGGGCCCCCAAGCAGCCCCTCTCCATTTGGGTCTGGGGGCTTTCCTTGGGCCGGGAACCTGGGAGGTACCTGCCCGGTTGCAGGTCGCGGCCCGAGAAGCACTCTCCGGCCAACATGCCCAACGTCCAGCGACTGCTCCCAAAGCGAAGGAGCCAGGACCCAAAGACCTAGCTGGCCTGAAGGGGCCCCAGGGGGCCCCCAAGCAGCCCCTCTCCATTTGGGTCTGGGGGCTTTCCTTGGGCCGGGAACCTGGGAGGTACCTGCCCGGTTGCAGGTCGCGGCCCGAGAAGCACTCTCCGGCCAACATGCCAAACGTCCAGCGACTGCTCCCAAAGCGAAGGAGCCAGGACCCAAAGACCTAGCTGGCCTGAAGGGGCCCCAGGGGGCCCCCAAGCAGCCCCTCTCCATTTGGGTCTGGGGGCTTTCGTTGGGCCGGGAACCTGGGAGGTACCTGCCCGGTTGCAGGTCGCGGCCCGAGAAGCACTCTGCGGCCAACATGCCAAACGTCCAGCGACTGCTCCCAAAGCGAAGGAGCCAGGACCCAAAGACCTAGCTGGCCTGAAGGGGCCCCAGGGGGCCCCCAAGCAGCCCCTCTCCATTTGGGTCTGGGGGCTTTCGTTTGCCCGGGAACCTGGGAGGTACCTGCCCGGTTGCAGGTCGCGGCCCGAGAATCACTCTCCGGCCAACATGCCAAACATCCAGCGACTGCTCCCAAAGCGAAGGAGCCAGGACCCAAAGACCTAGCTGGCCTGAAGGGGCCCCAGGGGGCCCCCAAGCAGCCCCTCTCCATTTGGGTCTGGGGGCTTTCGTTGGGCCGGGAACCTGGGAGGTACCTGCCCGGTTGCAGGTCGCGGCCCGAGAAGCACTCTCCGGCCAACATGCCAAACGTCCAGCGACTGCTCCCAAAGCGAAGGAGCCAGGACCCAAAGACCTAGCTGGCCTGAAGGGGCCCCAGGGGGCCCCCAAGCAGCCCCTCTCCATTTGGGTCTGGGGGCTTTCGTTGGGCCGGGAACCTGGGAGCTACCTGCCCGGTTGCAGGTCGCGGCCCGAGAAGCACTCTGCGGCCAACATGCCAAACGTCCAGCGACTGCTCCCAAAGCGAAGGAGCCAGGACCCAAAGACCTAGCTGGCCTGAAGGGGCCCCAGGGGGCTCCCAAGCAGCCCCTCTCCATTTGGGTCTGGGGGCTTTCGTTGGGCCGGGAACCTGGGAGGTACCTGCCCGGTTGCAGGTCGCGGCCCGAGAAGCACTCTGCGGCCAACATGCCAAACGTCCAGCGACTGCTCCCAAAGCGAAGGAGCCAGGACCCAAAGACCTAGCTGGCCTGAAGGGGTCCCAGGGGGCCCCCAAGCAGCCCCTCTCCATTTGGGTCTGGGGGCTTTCGTTGGGCCGGGAACCTGGGAGGTACCTGCCCGGTTGCAGGTCGCGGCCCGAGAAGCACTCTGCGGCCAACATGCCAAACGTCCAGCGACTGCTCCCAAAGCGAAGGAGCCAGGACCCAAAGACCTAGCTGGCCTGAAGGGGCCCCAGGGGGCCCCCAAGCAGCCCCTCTCCATTTGGGTCTGGGGGCTTTCGTTGGGCCGGGAACCTGGGAGGTACCTGCCCGGTTGCAGGTCGCGGCCCGAGAAGCACTCTGCGGCCAACATGCCAAACGTCCAGCGACTGCTCCCAAAGCGAAGGAGCCAGGACCCAAAGACCTAGCTGGCCTGAAGGGGCCCCAGGGGGCCCCCAAGCAGCCCCTCTCCATTTGGGTCTGGGGGCTTTCGTTGGGCCGGGAACCTGGGAGGTACCTGCCCGGTTGCAGGTCGCGGCCCGAGAAGCACTCTGCGGCCAACATGCCAAACGTCCAGCGACTGCTCCCAAAGCGAAGGAGCCAGGACCCAAAGACCTAGCTGGCCAGAAGGAGCCCCAGGGGGCCCCCAAGCAGCCCCTCTCCATTTGGGTCTGGGGGCTTTCGTTGGGCCGGGAACCTGGGAGCTACCTGCCCGGTTGCAGGTCGCGGCCCGAGAAGCACTCTCCGGCCAACATGCCAAACGTCCAGCGACTGCTCCCAAAGCGAAGGAGCCAGGACCCAAAGACCTAGCTGGCCTGAAGGGGCCCCAGGGGGCCCCCAAGCAGCCCCTCTCCATTTGGGTCTGGGGGCTTTCGTTGGGCCGGGAACCTGGGAGGTACCTGCCCGGTTGCAGGTCGCGGCCCGAGAAGCACCCTCCGGCCAACATGCCAAACGTCCAGCGACTGCTCCCAAAGCGAAGCAGCCAGGACCCAAAGACCTAGCTGGCCTGAAGGGGCCCCTGGGGGCCCCCAAGCAGCCCCTCTCCATTTGGGTCTGGGGGCTTTCGTTGGGCCGGGAACCTGGGAGCTACCTGCCCGGTTGCAGGTCGCGGCCCGAGAAGCACTCTGCGGCCAACATGCCAAACGTCCAGCGACTGCTCCCAAAGCGAAGGAGCCAGGACCCAAAGACCTAGCTGGCCTGAAGGGGCCCCAGGGGGCCCCCAAGCAGCCCCTCTCCATTTGGGTCTGGGGGCTTTCGTTGGGCCGGGAACCTGGGAGGTACCTGCCCGGTTGCAGGTCGCGGCCCGAGAAGCACTCTGCGGCCAACATGCCAAACGTCCAGCGACTGCTCCCAAAGCGAAGGAGCCAGGACCCAAAGACCTAGCTGGCCTGAAGGGGCCCCAGGGGGCCCCCAAGCAGCCCCTCTCCATTTGGGTCTGGGGGCTTTCGTTGGGCCGGGAACCTGGGAGGTACCTGCCCGGTTGCAGGTCGCGGCCCGAGAAGCACTCTGCGGCCAACATGCCAAACGTCCAGCGACTGCTCCCAAAGCGAAGGAGCCAGGACCCAAAGACCTAGCTGGCCTGAAGGGGCCCCAGGGGGCCCCCAAGCAGCCCCTCTCCATTTGGGTCTGGGGGCTTTCGTTGGGCCGGGAACCTGGGAGCTACCTGCCCGGTTGCAGGTCGCGGCCCGAGAAGCACTCTGCGGCCAACATGCCAAACGTCCAGCGACTGCTCCCAAAGCGAAGGAGCCAGGACCCAAAGACCTAGCTGGCCTGAAGGGGCCCCAGGGGGCCCCCAAGCAGCCCCTCTCCATTTGGGTCTGGGGGCTTTCGTTGGGCCGGGAACCTGGGAGGTACCTGCCCGGTTGCAGGTCGCGGCCCGAGAAGCACTCTGCGGCCAACATGCCAAACGTCCAGCGACTGCTCCCAAAGCGAAGGAGCCAGGACCCAAAGACCTAGCTGGCCTGAAGGGGCCCCAGGGGGCCCCCAAGCAGCCCCTCTCCATTTGGGTCTGGGGGCTTTCGTTGGGCCGGGAACCTGGGAGGTACCTGCCCGGTTGCAGGTCGCGGCCCGAGAAGCACTCTGCGGCCAACATGCCAAACGTCCAGCGACTGCTCCCAAAGCGAAGGAGCCAGGACCCAAAGACCTAGCTGGCCTGAAGGGGCCCCAGGGGGCCCCCAAGCAGCCCCTCTCCATTTGGGTCTGGGGGCTTTCGTTGGGCCGGGAACCTGGGAGGTACCTGCCCGGTTGCAGGTCGCGGCCCGAGAAGCACTCTGCGGCCAACATGCCAAACGTCCAGCGACTGCTCCCAAAGCGAAGGAGCCAGGACCCAAAGACCTAGCTGGCCTGAAGGGGCCCCAGGGGGCCCCCAAGCAGCCCCTCTCCATTTGGGTCTGGGGGCTTTCGTTGGGCCGGGAACCTGGGAGGTACCTGCCCGGTTGCAGGTCGCGGCCCGAGAAGCACTCTGCGGCCAACATGCCAAACGTCCAGCGACTGCTCCCAAAGCGAAGGAGCCAGGACCCAAAGACCTAGCTGGCCTGAAGGGGCCCCAGGGGGCCCCCAAGCAGCCCCTCTCCATTTGGGTCTGGGGGCTTTCGTTGGGCCGGGAACCTGGGAGGTACCTGCCCGGTTGCAGGTCGCGGCCCGAGAAGCACTCTGCGGCCAACATGCCAAACGTCCAGCGACTGCTCCCAAAGCGAAGGAGCCAGGACCCAAAGACCTAGCTGGCCTGAAGGGGCCCCAGGGGGCCCCCAAGCAGCCCCTCTCCATTTGGGTCTGGGGGCTTTCGTTGGGCCGGGAACCTGGGAGGTACCTGCCCGGTTGCAGGTCGCGGCCCGAGAAGCACTCTGCGGCCAACATGCCAAACGTCCAGCGACTGCTCCCAAAGCGAAGGAGCCAGGACCCAAAGACCTAGCTGGCCTGAAGGGGCCCCAGGGGGCCCCCAAGCAGCCCCTCTCCATTTGGGTCTGGGGGCTTTCGTTGGGCCGGGAACCTGGGAGGTACCTGCCCGGTTGCAGGTCGCGGCCCGAGAAGCACTCTGCGGCCAACATGCCAAACGTCCAGCGACTGCTCCCAAAGCGAAGGAGCCAGGACCCAAAGACCTAGCTGGCCTGAAGGGGCCCCAGGGGGCCCCCAAGCAGCCCCTCTCCATTTGGGTCTGGGGGCTTTCGTTGGGCCGGGAACCTGGGAGGTACCTGCCCGGTTGCAGGTCGCGGCCCGAGAAGCACTCTGCGGCCAACATGCCAAACGTCCAGCGACTGCTCCCAAAGCGAAGGAGCCAGGACCCAAAGACCTAGCTGGCCTGAAGGGGCCCCAGGGGGCCCCCAAGCAGCCCCTCTCCATTTGGGTCTGGGGGCTTTCGTTGGGCCGGGAACCTGGGAGGTACCTGCCCGGTTGCAGGTCGCGGCCCGAGAAGCACTCTGCGGCCAACATGCCAAACGTCCAGCGACTGCTCCCAAAGCGAAGGAGCCAGGACCCAAAGACCTAGCTGGCCTGAAGGGGCCCCAGGGGGCCCCCAAGCAGCCCCTCTCCATTTGGGTCTGGGGGCTTTCGTTGGGCCGGGAACCTGGGAGGTACCTGCCCGGTTGCAGGTCGCGGCCCGAGAAGCACTCTCCGGCCAACATGCCCAAACGTCCAGCGACTGCTCCCAAAGCGAAGGAGCCAGGACCCAAAGACCTAGCTGGCCTGAAGGGGCCCCAGGGGGCCCCCAAGCAGCCCCTCTCCATTTGGGTCTGGGGGCTTTCGTTGGGCCGGGAACCTGGGAGGTACCTGCCCGGTTGCAGGTCGCGGCCCGAGAAGCACTCTGCGGCCAACATGCCAAACGTCCAGCGACTGCTCCCAAAGCGAAGGAGCCAGGACCCAAAGACCTAGCTGGCCTGAAGGGGCCCCAGGGGGCCCCCAAGCAGCCCCTCTCCATTTGGGTCTGGGGGCTTTCGTTGGGCCGGGAACCTGGGAGGTACCTGCCCGGTTGCAGGTCGCGGCCCGAGAAGCACTCTGCGGCCAACATGCCAAACGTCCAGCGACTGCTCCCAAAGCGAAGGAGCCAGGACCCAAAGACCTAGCTGGCCTGAAGGGGCCCCAGGGGGCCCCCAAGCAGCCCCTCTCCATTTGGGTCTGGGGGCTTTCGTTGGGCCGGGAACCTGGGAGGTACCTGCCCGGTTGCAGGTCGCGGCCCGAGAAGCACTCTGCGGCCAACATGCCAAACGTCCAGCGACTGCTCCCAAAGCGAAGGAGCCAGGACCCAAAGACCTAGCTGGCCTGAAGGGGCCCCAGGGGGCCCCCAAGCAGCCCCTCTCCATTTGGGTCTGGGGGCTTTCGTTGGGCCGGGAACCTGGGAGGTACCTGCCCGGTTGCAGGTCGCGGCCCGAGAAGCACTCTGCGGCCAACATGCCAAACGTCCAGCGACTGCTCCCAAAGCGAAGGAGCCAGGACCCAAAGACCTAGCTGGCCTGAAGGGGCCCCAGGGGGCCCCCAAGCAGCCCCTCTCCATTTGGGTCTGGGGGCTTTCGTTGGGCCGGGAACCTGGGAGGTACCTGCCCGGTTGCAGGTCGCGGCCCGAGAAGCACTCTCCGGCCAACGTGCCAAACGTCCAGCGACTGCTCCCAAAGCGAAGGAGCCAGGACCCAAAGACCTAGCTGGCCTGAAGGGCCCCCAGGGGGCCCCCAAGCAGCCCCTCTCCATTTGGGTCTGGGGGCTTTCGTTGGGCCGGGAACCTGGGAGCTACCTCCCCAGGTTGCAGGTCGCGGCCTGAGAAGCACTCTCCGGCCAACATGCCAAACGTCCAGCGACTGCTCCCAAAGCGAAGCAGCCAGGACCCAAAGACCTAGCTGGCCTGAAGGGGCCCCAGGGGGCCCCCAAGCAGCCCCTCTCCATTTGGGTCTGGGGGCTTTCGTTGGGCCGGGAACCTGGGAGGTACCTGCCCGGTTGCAGGTCGCGGCCCGAGAAGCACTCTGCGGCCAACATGCCAAACGTCCAGCGACTGCTCCCAAAGCGAAGGAGCCAGGACCCAAAGACCTAGCTGGCCTGAAGGGGCCCCAGGGGGCCCCCAAGCAGCCCCTCTCCATTTGGGTCTGGGGGCTTTCGTTGGGCCGGGAACCTGGGAGGTACCTGCCCGGTTGCAGGTCGCGGCCCGAGAAGCACTCTGCGGCCAACATGCCAAACGTCCAGCGACTGCTCCCAAAGCGAAGGAGCCAGGACCCAAAGACCTAGCTGGCCTGAAGGGGCCCCAGGGGGCCCCCAAGCAGCCCCTCTCCATTTGGGTCTGGGGGCTTTCGTTGGGCCGGGAACCTGGGAGGTACCTGCCCGGTTGCAGGTCGCGGCCCGAGAAGCACTCTGCGGCCAACATGCCAAACGTCCAGCGACTGCTCCCAAAGCGAAGGAGCCAGGACCCAAAGACCTAGCTGGCCTGAAGGGGCCCCAGGGGGCCCCCAAGCAGCCCCTCTCCATTTGGGTCTGGGGGCTTTCGTTGGGCCGGGAACCTGGGAGGTACCTGCCCGGTTGCAGGTCGCGGCCCGAGAAGCAATCACTGGCCAACATGCCCAACGTCCAGCGACTGCTCCCAAAGCGAAGGAGCCAGGACCCAAAGACCTAGCTGGCCTGAAGGGGCCCCAGGGGGCCCCCAAGCAGCCCCTCTCCATTTGGGTCTGGGGGCTTTCGTTGGGCCGGGAACCTGGGAGGTACCTGCCCGGTTGCAGGTCGCGGCCCGAGAAGCACTCTGCGGCCAACATGCCAAACGTCCAGCGACTGCTCCCAAAGCGAAGGAGCCAGGACCCAAAGACCTAGCTGGCCTGAAGGGGCCCCAGGGGGCCCCCAAGCAGCCCCTCTCCATTTGGGTCTGGGGGCTTTCGTTGGGCCGGGAACCTGGGAGGTACCTGCCCGGTTGCAGGTCGCGGCCCGAGAAGCACTCTGCGGCCAACATGCCAAACGTCCAGCGACTGCTCCCAAAGCGAAGGAGCCAGGACCCAAAGACCTAGCTGGCCTGAAGGGGCCCCAGGGGGCCCCCAAGCAGCCCCTCTCCATTTGGGTCTGGGGGCTTTCGTTGGGCCGGGAACCTGGGAGGTACCTGCCCGGTTGCAGGTCGCGGCCCGAGAAGCACTCACTGGCCAACATGCCCAACGTCCAGCGACTGCTCCCAAAGCGAAGGAGCCAGGACCCAAAGACCTAGCTGGCCTGAAGGGGCCCCAGGGGGCCCCCAAGCAGCCCCTCTCCATTTGGGTCTGGGGGCTTTCGTTGGGCCGGGAACCTGGGAGGTACCTGCCCGGTTGCAGGTCGCGGCCCGAGAAGCACTCTCCGGCCAACGTGCCAAACGTCCAGCGACTGCTCCCAAAGTGAAGGAGCCAGGACCCAAAGACCTAGCTGGCCTGAAGGGGCCCCAGGGGGCCCCCAAGCAGCCCCTCTCCATTTGGGTCTGGGGGCTTTCGTTGGGCCGGGAACCTGGGAGCTACCTCCCCAGGTTGCAGGTCGCGGCCTGAGAAGCACTATCCGGCCAACATGCCAAACGTCCAGCGACTGCTCCCAAAGCGAAGCAGCCAGGACCCAAAGACCTAGCTGGCCTGAAGGGGCCCCAGGGGGCCCCCAAGCAGCCCCTCTCCATTTGGGTCTGGGGGCTTTCATTGGGCCGGGAACCTGGGAGGTACCTGCCCGGTTGCAGGTCGCGGCCCGAGAAGCACTCTGCGGCCAACATGCCAAACGTCCAGCGACTGCTCCCAAAGCGAAGGAGCCAGGACCCAAAGACCTAGCTGGCCTGAAGGGGCCCCAGGGGGCCCCCAAGCAGCCCCTCTCCATTTGGGTCTGGGGGCTTTCGTTGGGCCGGGAACCTGGGAGGTACCTGCCCGGTTGCAGGTCGCGGCCCGAGAAGCACTCTGCGGCCAACATGCCAAACGTCCAGCGACTGCTCCCAAAGCGAAGGAGCCAGGACCCAAAGACCTAGCTGGCCTGAAGGGGCCCCAGGGGGCCCCCAAGCAGCCCCTCTCCATTTGGGTCTGGGGGCTTTCGTTGGGCCGGGAACCTGGGAGGTACCTGCCCGGTTGCAGGTCGCGGCCCGAGAAGCACTCTGCGGCCAACATGCCAAACGTCCAGCGACTGCTCCCAAAGCGAAGGAGCCAGGACCCAAAGACCTAGCTGGCCTGAAGGGGCCCCAGGGGGCCCCCAAGCAGCCCCTCTCCATTTGGGTCTGGGGGCTTTCGTTGGGCCGGGAACCTGGGAGGTACCTGCCCGGTTGCAGGTCGCGGCCCGAGAAGCACTCTGCGGCCAACATGCCAAACGTCCAGCGACTGCTCCCAAAGCGAAGGAGCCAGGACCCAAAGACCTAGCTGGCCTGAAGGGGCCCCAGGGGGCCCCCAAGCAGCCCCTCTCCATTTGGGTCTGGGGGCTTTCGTTGGGCCGGGAACCTGGGAGGTACCTGCCCGGTTGCAGGTCGCGGTCCGAGAAGCACTCTCCGGCCAACATGCCAAACGTCCAGCGACTGCTCCCAAAGCGAAGGAGCCAGGACCCAAAGACCTAGCTGGCCTGAAGGGGCCCCAGGGGGCCCCCAAGCAGCCCCTCTCCATTTGGGTCTGGGGGTTATCATTGGGCCGGGAACCTGGGAGGTACCTTCCCGGTTGCAGGTCGCGGCCCGAGAAGCACTCTGCGGCCAACATGCCAAACGTCCAGCGACTGCTCCCAAAGCGAAGGAGCCAGGACCCAAAGACCTAGCTGGCCTGAAGGGGCCCCAGGGGGCCCCCAAGCAGCCCCTCTCCATTTGGGTCTGGGGGCTTTCGTTGGGCCGGGAACCTGGGAGGTACCTGCCCGGTTGCAGGTCGCGGCCCGAGAAGCACTCTGCGGCCAACATGCCAAACGTCCAGCGACTGCTCCCAAAGCGAAGGAGCCAGGACCCAAAGACCTAGCTGGCCTGAAGGGGCCCCAGGGGGCCCCCAAGCAGCCCCTCTCCATTTGGGTCTGGGGGCTTTCATTGGGCCGGGAACCTGGGAGGTACCTGCCCGGTTGCAGGTCGCGGCCCGAGAAGCACTCTCCGGCCAACGTGCCAAACGTCCAGCGACTGCTCCCAAAGCGAAGGAGCCAGGACCCAAAGACCTAGCTGGCCTGAAGGGGTCCCAGGGGGCCCCCAATCAGCCCCTCTCCATTTGGGTCTGGGGGCTTTCGTTGGGCCGGGAACCTGGGAGGTACCTGCCCGGTTGCAGGTCGCGGCCCGAGAAGCACTCTGCGGCCAACATGCCAAACGTCCAGCGACTGCTCCCAAAGCGAAGGAGCCAGGACCCAAAGACCTAGCTGGCCTGAAGGGGCCCCAGGGGGCCCCCAAGCAGCCCCTCTCCATTTGGGTCTGGGGGCTTTCGTTGGGCCGGGAACCTGGGAGGTACCTGCCCGGTTGCAGGTCGCGGCCTGAGAAGCACTCTGCGGCCAACATGCCAAACGTCCAGCGACTGCTCCCAAAGCGAAGGAGCCAGGACCCAAAGACCTAGCTGGCCTGAAGGGGCCCCAGGGGGCCCCCAAGCAGCCCCTCTCCATTTGGGTCTGGGGGCTTTCGTTGGGCCGGGAACCTGGGAGCTACCTGCCCGGTTGCAGGTCGCGGCCCGAGAAGCACTCTGTGGCCAACATGCCAAACGTCCAGCGACTGCTCCCAAAGCGAAGGAGCCAGGACCCAAAGACCTAGCTGGCCTGAAGGGGCCCCAGGGGGCCCCCAAGCAGCCCCTCTCCATTTGGGTCTGGGGGCTTTCGTTGGGCCGGGAACCTGGGAGGTACCTGCCCGGTTGCAGGTCGCGGCCCGAGAAGCACTCTGCGGCCAACATGCCAAACGTCCAGCGACTGCTCCCAAAGCGAAGGAGCCAGGACCCAAAGACCTAGCTGGCCTGAAGGGGCCCCAGGGGGCCCCCAAGCAGCCCCTCTCCATTTGGGTCTGGGGGCTTTCGTTGGGCCGGGAACCTGGGAGGTACCTGCCCAGTTGCAGGTCGCGGCCCGAGAAGCACTCTCCGGCCAACGTGCCAAACGTCCAGCGACTGCTCCCAAAGCGAAGGAGCCAGGACCCAAAGACCTAGCTGGCCTGAAGGGGTCCCAGGGGGCCCCCAAGCAGCCCCTCTCCATTTGGGTCTGGGGGCTTTCGTTGGGCCGGGAACCTGGGAGGTACCTGCCCGGTTGCAGGTCGCGGCCCGAGAAGCACTCTGCGGCCAACATGCCAAACGTCCAGCGACTGCTCCCAAAGCGAAGGAGCCAGGACCCAAAGACCTAGCTGGCCTGAAAGGGCCCCAGGGGGCCCCCAAGCAGCCCCTCTCCATTTGGGTCTGGGGGCTTTCGTTGGGCCGGGAACCTGGGAGGTACCTGCCCGGTTGCAGGTCGCGGCCCGAGAAGCACTCTCCGGCCAACATGCCAAACGTCCAGCGACTGCTCCCAAAGCGAAGGAGCCAGGACCCAAAGACCTAGCTGGCCTGAAGGGGCCCCAGGGGGCCCCCAAGCAGCCCCTCTCCATTTGGGTCTGGGGGCTTTCGTTGGGCCGGGAACCTGGGAGGTACCTGCCCGGTTGCAGGTCGCGGCCCGAGAAGCACTCTCCGGCCAACGTGCCAAACGTCCAGCGACTGCTCCCAAAGCGAAGGAATCAGGACCCAAAGACCTAGCTGGCCTGAAGGGGCCCCAGGGGGCCCCCAAGCAGCCCCTCTCCATTTGGGTCTGGGGGCTTTCGTTGGGCCGGGAACCTGGGAGGTACCTGCCCGGTTGCAGGTCGTGGCCCGAGAAGCACTCTCC
Organism: Gallinula chloropus; assembly: GCF_964237585.1. Taxonomy (NCBI): domain Eukaryota; kingdom Metazoa; phylum Chordata; class Aves; order Gruiformes; family Rallidae; genus Gallinula; species Gallinula chloropus. The sequence goes on from NW_028168764.1 coordinate 124,248, forward strand.
GGCCAACATGCCAAACGTCCAGCGACTGCTCCCAAAGCGAAGGAGCCAGGACCCAAAGACCTAGCTGGCCTGAAGGGGCCCCAGGGGGCCCCCAAGCAGCCCCTCTCCATTTGGGTCTGGGGGCTTTTGTTGGGCCGGGAACCTGGGAGGTACCTGCCCGGTTGCAGGTCGCGGCCCGAGAAGCACTCTGCGGCCAACATGCCAAACGTCCAGCGACTGCTCCCAAAGCGAAGGAGCCAGGACCCAAAGACCTAGCTGGCCTGAAGGGGCCCCAGGGGGCCCCCAAGCAGCCCCTCTCCATTTGGGTCTGGGGGCTTTCGTTGGGCCGGGAACCTGGGAGGTACCTGCCCGGTTGCAGGTCGCGGCCCGAGAAGCACTCTGCGGCCAACATGCCAAACGTCCAGCGACTGCTCCCAAAGCGAAGGAGCCAGGACCCAAAGACCTAGCTGGCCTGAAGGGGCCCCAGGGGGCCCCCAAGCAGCCCCTCTCCATTTGGGTCTGGGGGCTTTCGTTGGGCCGGGATCCTGGGAGGTACCTGCCCGGTTGCAGGTCGCGGCCCGAGAAGCACTCTCCGGCCAACATTCCAAACGTCCAGCGACTGCTCCCAAAGCGAAGGAGCCAGGACCCAAAGACCTAGCTGGCCTGAAGGGGCCCCAGGGGGCCCCCAAGCAGCCCCTCTCCATTTGGGTCTGGGGGCTTTCGTTGGGGCGGGAACCTGGGAGGTACCTGCCCGGTTGCAGGTCGCTGCCCGAG
>NW_028168764.1:135000-141228 GCF_964237585.1 Gallinula chloropus
AAGCCCCCAGACCCAAATGGAGAGGGGCTGATGGGGGCCCCCTGGGGCCCCTTCAGGCCAGCTAGGTCTTTGGGTCCTGGCTCCTTCGCTTTGGGAGCAGTCGCTGGACGTTCGGCACGTTGGCCGGAGAGTGCTTCTCGGGCCGCGACCTGCAACCGGGCAGGTACCTCCCAGGTTCCCGGCCCAACGAAAGCCCCCAGACCCAAATGGAGAGGGGCTGCTTGGGGGCCCCCTGGGGCCCCTTCAGGCCAGCTAGGTCTTTGGGTCCTGGCTCCTTCGCTTTGGGAGCAGTCGCTGGACGTTCGGCACGTTGGCCGGAGAGTGCTTCTCGGGCCGCGACCTGCAACCGGGCAGGTACCTCCCAGGTTCCCGGCCCAACGAAAGCCCCCAGACCCAAATGGAGAGGGGCTGCTTGGGGGCCCCCTGGGGCCCCTTCAGTCCAGCTAGGTCTTTGGGTCCTGGCTCCTTCGCTTTGGGAGCAGTCGCTGGACGTTTGGCACGTTGGCCGGAGAGTGCTTCTCGGGCCGCGACCTGCAACCGGGCAGGTACCTCCCAGGTTCCCGGCCCAACGAAAGCCCCCAGACCCAAATGGAGAGGGGCTGCTTGGGGGCCCCCTGGGGCCCCTTCAGGCCAGCTAGGTCTTTGGGTCCTGGCTCCTTCGCTTTGGGAGCAGTCGCTGGACGTTTGGCACGTTGGCCGGAGAGTGCTTCTCGGGCCGCGACCTGCAACCGGGCAGGTACCTCCCAGGTTCCCGGCCCAACGAAAACCCCCAGACCCAAATGGAGAGGGGCTGCTTGGGGGCCCCCTGGGGCCCCTTCAGGCCAGCTAGGTCTTTGGGTCCTGGCTCCTTCGCTTTGGGAGCAGTCGCTGGACGTTTGGCACGTTGGCCGGAGAGTGCTTCTCGGGCTGCGACCTGCAACCGGGCAGGTACCTCCCAGGTTCCCGGCCCAACGAAAGCCCCCAGACCCAAATGGAGAGGGGCTGATGGGGGCCCCCTGGGGCCCCTTCAGGCCAGCTAGGTCTTTGGGTCCTGGCTCCTTCGCTTTGGGAGCAGTCGCTGGACGTTGGGCACGTTGGCCGGAGAGTGCTTCTCGGGCCGCGACCTGCAACCGGGCAGGTACCTCCCAGGTTCCCGGCCCAACGAAAGCCCCCAGACCCAAATGGAGAGGGGCTGCTTGGGGGCCCCCTGGGGCCCCTTCAGGCCAGCTAGGTCTTTGGGTCCTGGCTCCTTCGCTTTGGGAGCAGTCGCTGGACGTTTGGCACGCTGGCCGGAGAGTACTTCTCGGGCCGCGACCTGCAACCGGGCAGGTACCTCCCAGGTTCCCGGCCCAACGAAAGCCCCCAGACCCAAATGGAGAGGGGCTGCTTGGGGGCCCCCTGGGGCCCCTTCAGGCCAGCTAGGTCTTTGGGTCCTGGCTCCTTCGCTTTGGGAGCAGTCGCTGGACGTTTGGCACGTTGGCCGGAGAGTGCTTCTCGGGCCGCGACCTGCAACCGGGCAGGTACCTCCCAGGTTCCCGGCCCAACGAAAGCCCCCAGACCCAAATGGAGAGGGGCTGCTTGGGGGCCCCCTGGGGCCCCTTCAGGCCAGCTAGGTCTTTGGGTCCTGGCTCCTTCGCTTTGGGAGCAGTCGCTGGACGTTCGGCACGTTGGCCGGAGAGTGCTTCTCGGGCCGCGACCTGCAACCGGGAAGGTACCTCCCAGGTTCCCGGCCCAACGAAAGCCCCCAGACCCAAATGGAGAGGGGCTGCTTGGGGGCCCCCTGGGGCCCCTTCAGGCCAGCTAGGTCTTTGGGTCCTGGCTCCTTCGCTTTGGGAGCAGTCGCTGGACGTTGGGCACGTTGGCCGCAGAGTGCTTCTCGGGCCGCGACCTGCAACCGGGCAGGTACCTCCCAGGTTCCCGGCCCAACGAAAGCCCCCAGACCCAAATGGAGAGGGGCTGCTTGGGGGCCCCCTGGGGCCCCTTCAGGCCAGCTAGGTCTTTGGGTCCTGGCTCCTTCGCTTTGGGAGCAGTCGCTGGACGTTTGGCACGTTGGCCGGAGAGTGCTTCTCGGGCCGCGACCTGCAACCGGGCAGGTACCTCCCAGGTTCCCGGCCCAACGAAAGCCCCCAGACCCAAATGGAGAGGGGCTGCTTGGGGGCCCCCTGGGGCCCCTTCAGGCCAGCTAGGTCTTTGGGTCCTGGCTCCTTCGCTTTGGGAGCAGTCGCTGGACGTTTGGCACGTTGGCCGGAGAGTGCTTCTCGGGCCGCGACCTGCAACCGGGCAGGTACCTCCCAGGTTCCCGGCCCAACGAAAGCCCCCAGACCCAAATGGAGAGGGGCTGCTTGGGGGCCCCCTGGGGCCCCTTCAGGCCAGCTAGGTCTTTGGGTCCTGGCTCCTTCGCTTTGGGAGCAGTCGCTGGACGTTTGGCACGTTGGCCGGAGAGTGCTTCTCGGGCCGCGACCTGCAACCGGGCAGGTACCTCCCAGGTTCCCGGCCCAACGAAAGCCCCCAGACCCAAATGGAGAGGGGCTGCTTGTGGGACCCTGGGGCCCCTTCAGGCCAGCTAGGTCTTTGGGTCCTGGCTCCTTCGCTTTGGGAGCAGTCGCTGGACGTTCGGCACGTTGGCCGGAGAGTGCTTCTCGGGCCGCGACCTGCAACCGGGCAGGTACCTCCCAGGTTCCCGGCCCAACGAAAGCCCCCAGACCCAAATGGAGAGGGGCTGCTTGGGGGCCCCCTGGGGCCCCTTCAGGCCAGCTAGGTCTTTGGGTCCTGGCTCCTTCGCTTTGGGAGCAGTCGCTGGACGTTTGGCACGTTGGCCGGAGAGTGCTTCTCGGGCCGCGACCTGCAACCGGGCAGGTACCTCCCAGGTTCCCGGCCCAACGAAAGCCCCCAGACCCAAATGGAGAGGGGCTGCTTGGGGGCCCCCTGGGGCCCCTTCAGGCCAGCTAGGTCTTTGGGTCCTGGCTCCTTCGCTTTGGGAGCAGTCGCTGGACGTTTGGCATGTTGGCCGCAGAGTGCTTCTCGGGCCGCGACCTGCAACCGGGCAGGTACCTCCCAGGTTCCCGGCCCAACGAAAGCCCCCAGACCCAAATGGAGAGGGCTGATGGGGGCCCCCTGGGGCCCCTTCAGGCCAGCTAGGTCTTTGGGTCCTGGCTCCTTCGCTTTGGGAGCAGTCGCTGGACGTTGGGCACGTTGGCCGGAGAGTGCTTCTCGGGCCGCGACCTGCAACCGGGCAGGTACCTCCCAGGTTCCCGGCCCAACGAAAGCCCCCAGACCCAAATGGAGAGGGGCTGATTGGGGGGCCCCCTGGGGCCCCTTCAGGCCAGCTAGGTCTTTGGGTCCTGGCTCCTTCGCTTTGGGAGCAGTCGCTGGACGTTCGGCACATTGGCCGGAGAGTGCTTCTCGGGCCGCGACCTGCAACCGGGCAGGTACCTCCCAGGTTCCCGGCCCAACGAAAGCCCCCAGACCCAAATGGAGAGGGGCTGCTTGGGGGCCCCCTGGGGCCCCTTCAGGCCAGCTAGGTCTTTGGGTCCTGGCTCCTTCGCTTTGGGAGCAGTCGCTGGACGTTTGGCACGCTGGCCGGAGAGTGCTTCTCGGGCCGCGACCTGCAACCGGGCAGGTACCTCCCAGGTTCCCGGCCCAACGAAAGCCCCCAGACCCAAATGGAGAGGGGCTGCTTGGGGGCCCCCTGGGGCCCCTTCAGGCCAGCTAGGTCTTTGGGTCCTGGCTCCTTCGCTTTGGGAGCAGTCGCTGGACGTTTGGCACGTTGGCCGGAGAGTGCTTCTCGGGCCGCGACCTGCAACCGGGCAGGTACCTCCCAGGTTCCCGGCCCAACGAAAGCCCCCAGACCCAAATGGAGAGGGGCTGCTTGGGGGCCCCCTGGGGCCCCTTCAGGCCAGCTAGGTCTTTGGGTCCTGGCTCCTTCGCTTTGGGAGCAGTCGCTGGACGTTGGGCACGTTGGCCGCAGAGTGCTTCTCGGGCCGCGACCTGCAACCGGGCAGGTACCTCCCAGGTTCCCGGCCCAACGAAAGCCCCCAGACCCAAATGGAGAGGGGCTGCTTGGGGGCCCCCTGGGGCCCCTTCAGGCCAGCTAGGTCTTTGGGTCCTGGCTCCTTCGCTTTGGGAGCAGTCGCTGGACGTTTGGCACGTTGGCCGGAGAGTGCTTCTCGGGCCGCGACCTGCAACCGGGCAGGTACCTCCCAGGTTCCCGGCCCAACGAAAGCCCCCAGACCCAAATGGAGAGGGGCTGCTTGGGGGCCCCCTGGGGCCCCTTCAGGCCAGCTAGGTCTTTGGGTCCTGGCTCCTTCGCTTTGGGAGCAGTCGCTGGACGTTTGGCACGTTGGCCGGAGAGTGCTTCTCGGGCCGCGACCTGCAACCGGGCAGGTACCTCCCAGGTTCCCGGCCCAACGAAAGCCCCCAGACCCAAATGGAGAGGGGCTGCTTGGGGGCCCCCTGGGGCCCCTTCAGGCCAGCTAGGTCTTTGGGTCCTGGCTCCTTCGCTTTGGGAGCAGTCGCTGGACGTTTGGCACGTTGGCCGGAGAGTGCTTCTCGGGCCGCGACCTGCAACCGGGCAGGTACCTCCCAGGTTCCCGGCCCAACGAAAGCCCCCAGACCCAAATGGAGAGGGGCTGCTTGGGGGCCCCCTGGGGCCCCTTCAGGCCAGCTAGGTCTTTGGGTCCTGGCTCCTTCGCTTTGGGAGCAGTCGCTGGACGTTGGGCACGTTGGCCGGAGAGTGCTTCTCGGGCCGCGACCTGCAACCGGGCAGGTACCTCCCAGGTTCCCGGCCCAACGAAAGCCCCCAGACCCAAATGGAGAGGGGCTGCTTGGGGGCCCCCTGGGGCCCCTTCAGGCCAGCTAGGTCTTTGGGTCCTGGCTCCTTCGCTTTGGGAGCAGTCGCTGGACGTTGGGCACGTTGGCCGGAGAGTGCTTCTCGGGCCGCGACCTGCAACCGGGCAGGTACCTCCCAGGTTCCCGGCCCAACGAAAGCCCCCAGACCCAAATGGAGAGGGGCTGCTTGGGGGCCCCCTGGGGCCCCTTCAGGCCAGCTAGGTCTTTGGGTCCTGGCTCCTTCGCTTTGGGAGCAGTCGCTGGACGTTCGGCACATTGGCCGGAGAGTGCTTCTCGGGCCGCGACCTGCAACCGGGCAGGTACCTCCCAGGTTCCCGGCCCAACGAAAGCCCCCAGACCCAAATGGAGAGGGGCTGCTTGGGGGCCCCCTGGGGCCCCTTCAGGCCAGCTAGGTCTTTGGGTCCTGGCTCCTTCGCTTTGGGAGCAGTCGCTGGACGTTGGCACGTTGGCCGGAGAGTGCTTCTCGGGCCGCGACCTGCAACCGGGCAGGTACCTCCCAGGTTCCCGGCCCAACGAAAGCCCCCAGACCCAAATGGAGAGGGGCTGCTTGGGGGCCCCCTGGGGCCCCTTCAGGCCAGCTAGGTCTTTGGGTCCTGGCTCCTTCGCTTTGGGAGCAGTCGCTGGACGTTGGGCACGTTGGCCGGAGAGTGCTTCTCGGGCCGCGACCTGCAACCGGGCAGGTACCTCCCAGGTTCCCGGCCCAACGAAAGCCCCCAGACCCAAATGGAGAGGGGCTGCTTGGGGGCCCCCTGGGGCCCCTTCAGGCCAGCTAGGTCTTTGGGTCCTGGCTCCTTCGCTTTGGGAGCAGTCGCTGGACGTTCGGCACGTTGGCCGGAGAGTGCTTCTCGGGCCGCGACCTGCAACCGGGCAGGTACCTCCCAGGTTCCCGGCCCAACGAAAGCCCCCAGACCCAAATGGAGAGGGGCTGCTTGGGGGCCCCCTGGGGCCCCTTCAGGCCAGCTAGGTCTTTGGGTCCTGGCTCCTTCGCTTTGGGAGCAGTCGCTGGACGTTGGGCACGTTGGCCGGAGAGTGCTTCTCGGGCCGCGACCTGCAACCGGGCAGGTACCTCCCAGGTTCCCGGCCCAACGAAAGCCCCCAGACCCAAATGGAGAGGGGCTGCTTGGGGGCCCCCTGGGGCCCCTTCAGGCCAGCTAGGTCTTTGGGTCCTGGCTCCTTCGCTTTGGGAGCAGTCGCTGGACGTTCGGCACGTTGGCCGGAGAGTGCTTCTCGGGCCGCGACCTGCAACCGGGCAGGTACCTCCCCCCGGCCCAACGAAAGCCCCAGACCCAAATGGAGAGGGGCTGCTTGGGGGCCCCCTGGGGCCCCTTCAGGCCAGCTAGGTCTTTGGGTCCTGGCTCCTTCGCTTTGGGAGCAGTCGCTGGACGTTGGGCACGTTGGCCG